>NW_009595066.1:0-32283 GCF_000690535.1 Cariama cristata
AGGGCGAGGGTGCAGGCCAGCGGGGTGGGCGCAGGGGAGCAGGGCCCCGCCATGGCCCCAGGCAGCGCCCCGTAACTGCCCGGCCGCGGAGGGAGGCCCCAGCCCGCGCACAGCTGCACTTCCCGGTTCAGTCGCAGCCGTCCGGATTCAGCCAGGCTGCTGGGTGAGGTTGCTCTCTAACGACAGTGGGAAGTTCCAAAACGTGGATTTTCTTAGCTTGAACTTGGGAGTTATATATGTCTTTAATAACTTTCAGGTTTGTGATTTAAGCAGCTTGTAAAACTCTCCGCACCATGAGCATAGCCAGATTCCTCTAACATTCCAGTACAAGGGAGAGTCATGAAGTCCAAACTCCTGTCCTGCTGTTTTCTAACTCCCTGATGACGGCAGGCTGATAACAGAGTTGCTCAACTTCAAAATGGAATTTATAGAAAAGTTTTCTGTACTGTACAAAATGTATTCTGCGGAACTTCTATCTTCTTCTCTTGCTACATATTATCATGTCCCTCAGCTTAGCTCTTTCACATGTATTGAGAGCTGGTGTCACACTTTTGGGTGTTGACAGGTTTGAAATCTGCAGTAAATCTATCCATTGCAGATTCCAGAAGAAGGAAGAGAGTGAGAAAATGGTACGTTTGGAGTGTATCCACTGAAACATGGAATTGTTCAGCTATCTTTTGCATGGAGTGATGCTGTCTCAAAAATCAAATCTATCAAAAGTCAGGAGCAAATTATAATCACTTCAGAACCTGACGTGACTTCAGTGTTTCACAAATCTCATGCAAGATCAAAATAGTCATAGAGAAATTCTTCATGCTGGGAAGCACATTCCTCCAGCATACTTTTTTGCTCCTGCCAAGTACCGAGCTGTTTCTACACTTTGTGACTACGTTAGGCGGCAGCAGTCACTCGGCACGTGTTCGGCACAGGGCATGGATGCCTCTTCAAAATCAGAGCAAGATGTTAGGGATCATACAGAAAAGAAATTGTTAGCTATGTTAAAACAGGTTGTGATAAGGGAAAAATAAGGAAGCACAATGAAAATTGTAAGAGAAGATATAAACAGATGTCAGAAGACATGCACTTCTGAATCTGAGCACACGTAGCTTGATTAATTAAATCCATTTGCCTTAACTCACAGCATGCAAACTGTCACAGTGCTGTTGTCTAATATAAAGCAATTTGTTCATCAATCTGAAATCAGATTTCTGAGACAAAAATACTAATTTGGGAGGAAGCAATAAACCAAATCATCTACATGTTCCTTTTCTTCTCCATACTACCTTTACATAACTGAACATAACTCTTTAATTGCACTTTTTTCCTCTTCTCCTCAGAGATATATTAGAAATCCTTCATCTCCCTTTTCACAAGCCAATGTTTGTTTGTCTGTTTAAGGGTACGTACAGTTAAGAGAGCAATCCATAGCACAAAGACTAGGGTAGAACTGGAGATTCACCCTAGGGAGAATTTAGTATGAATTGGAATAGCTTGGTCAACACAAGCAAAATAGTTTGTAGTTCTCAAGGGGCTTGACGTTTCCACGGTATCTTCCAGAATGTGAAAGATCCAGTTTCTCACATAACTGTCCAGAATAGTCTTGCCAGTTTTTGTGAGCATCTCCTGCCCACAAACCCAATCAACTGTAAGCCTTCCTGTCTGCTTCTTGCCATTGCCCTTCACATAAGAATTGAAGGTCAGCATTATATAAATCAAGAGCGCACAATGGGTTGCCCACAGAATACTAAAGGAATCGCAGAATTTCCAGGAAATTTTTCAATTTAGCAGATCGATCAAACCTGCTAGATTTGCATTGCAGTTAGCAGTCTAGAGAAACAGTGCGTTCCTACTACACTTTTATTCCACTAAGCCCATGCCTTCTCTGGTTGCGATTCCTCTCACTCTTTAGCTTGCACAATGCAGAGATCCTTCCTTTGCAACACAGAGCAAGAAAGCAGCAGATCTTACTATTCTTCTAACATAAACCAACAAAGAGTAGGTTCTAGTGGGTCTCCTCCATTACTAATACAGTTAATAAATATGACCAACACTGCCAGGACTTCCACATCAGAATAAATTCTCAACAAGCTGATCTGAATGTATGGAAATCAACACCAACAAATATATAGTGTTGTACAAATACGTGTTGTAACCCGAGAGGAACATCACTACAAGAGCAAATGATTCATTATGAAATATTTGATAATTCTGTGTGTCTTTAAATGGGACTAGTGCTCAACTCGATTATGACAGAGCATTTTCATAGGGCTGAAGCATTTACACTGTTTCAAAAATTCCACTGCTGGCATGTGCAACTTCTTTTACAAGTTCATACTCAAATGCTGACACCCTGGACGAAAAGTCTAAGTCACCTAAGAGGTTCCTGGCTTCTCACACCTGAAATGGCTGACTTAGAGTAGGTTAATGAAAACAGAAGAGAAGCTAATACAAGGGAGAGAGATAGGAAAGAAAAGTATATTGTCCCCGTCTCTTTCCAGCTGGTAATAGCTCAAAACCTAGATTATCCCTTGGTTTGAGCTGGATCCTTTGGAGGGTATTTGCACACACAAGTGAGATGGAGCACAGTTGGTGGGTTTACTCTCCATAATCTGCCTTAAAGAAAGAGTTTTAAAACTTTTTGAAAGAAAACCAGATTGTTTTCTCTCAGATTACCATATTACCCAGGAACAAGGTTTTCACTGAAAACAAACTGAATTTTCCTTTTTAATATTTCTCCGCGAACCACAGTTTGGGAACTGAAGTGAAGAAAGCTTTGGAAAAAAAGAATGAGAAGAACCTATTGAGTGGGATTTTAATTTCCCTCCCTCAGTAAATTTGGCTCGCAAGTACATCTGCATATATTTTCTCCTTTTTCTTTTTTTTCACTCCTAAAAATAAAGATTTTTTGCCAAATGATAAGAAAAAAAAAATACCTATTGCAAAGAGATTTTTCAGAAAGATTCCTTCCTTTCATTTAATTAAAATAAGATGAGATCACAGTGGTTCTTTTATCTGTGATCAGGAACCTAAACACACTTTTGATTGATGTCTGTTGGTGTACACACAAGCACACACAGTTTACTCTTGCATTTTCCATGGGGCTTTTTCCTTGAAAATTCATAGGTGATCTTGAGCCCAGGTTTAGAACTGCTTGCACATGAAGACTTTTTTTAATCCAATACAAATTCAAAATACTGAAACTCAGACTATTGTGAAATCATTATGAAACTGCAATGAATAGAAAAATACCTCCATTATCACGTATCTCCACTTAACTAAAATAATTTTATTCAAAGAAGCTATAATATTGACATACCATGTATTTACATTCTACTCCTACCCATTTCTCTGGATTTCTACATGTTTTCTTTTACAATTGTATGCCTATCACATTTCCTATGTATTTCTTATCCTGTCAAAGTTGAAATACAGGATTCATAAAAAATAATTGGAGAGAAAACACCAAGATGATGGAGGCTTAATTTCTTTTGCTTATGAATCCTTTTCTTAAAAAAAAAAAAAAAAAAAAAGAAAGAAAAAAATCCTCTCAACTTCAGAATTCTACATTCCTGATATAAAAAATTTTGAATAAAAAGAAGTGTGAATGCCAGATTTGTGTGGGATGAAGGTAAATTTAGGACTGTAAGTCAGGCTAAAAGGGACGACTGTTATAACAAGGACAATTTACAGTGGAAGATAAGCCAGAAGAACTATCTACAGATAGGTGACAAAAATATGTGCCATCCATTTTGCATGCAAATTTGATCCTAGACCAATAGGTTTGGGAGCTAACATGGTACTACAGCAGTATATTAAAGAACTTCTTCCCCCAGCTCAGATAACAGACATCCTCAAATTTAGGCTCTTCAAAAAAATAAATAATCACTAAAAGAATCCAAGATTTGGATAATGTGTGGGTTTTCTTTAAATCTTAGTTACTATTAGTATCTCAGATATTGAAAAATTATTTTCCATATGCCAAATACTGGTAGGCAACTACATATTTAATTTATAATACTGTTTTATCACTTTTTACAATCATTTTATTATCTAAGAAAGGAATTAATGCTTTGTTCTTTAGGACACCTTTTTGGGGCAAGGAGGTGGAGGGAGTGATTACTCTGGGCACTTCTTCCTTTGAGACACAAATAGGGAAATTTAGATCCTGGACAAAGCCTGGACTTTCCTCTTGGCGGTGAGGAGGCAAAACGCAGGTGCTTATTTGCCAAATGAACATAATACTCACTTGTGCATGTGGGAAGGAAGCCAGAAGTTTTCCTTCTGGAAATGGATTAGCAGTGGTGTCGGAGGTGGGTAGAAGGAAAATTTTGCTTCATGCTTGAAGAGTGCTGTGAGGTAAGCTGCCGCCGGTCAAGGGCCACGCGTCTCTGGTGGTGCAGAAGGAGACACACAATCCATATGGAGCCATCTCCCTTTCCTGGGAGTGAGTACCTACGGCTGGGAAAGAACTGAGGCAAACCCAGCATTTCTCACCCGTGTTTCAGGAGTGTGGACTCCTCGTGGTCTCAATCTCTAAGCTACAATTTAAGAGGCTTTATAAACCTACCACTTTAGCCACTTCTGAGAAGTGAAGAGAGGTTAAAATTTCGCCTTACAGTCTAGTCTCCTTTGAAGAGGCACCAACACTTTGCAATCATTTGTTCTCATTATCCTGGAAAGATCCAGGCCCCAAAGCCGAGGCCTTTTTACCAACAGATTCCAAAACCATCTTGTGAGAAACTCTCTGAAATTCAAGCAAAGATAATCAGCTGTGCTTTTAAAGAATTTACCCAGTTCTAATAGAAACTGGCAGATCTGACCCTTTATCTGGACAGTTTTCTTTTCCTGTGATAAAACGCAATGACTTCTCCTAGAGATACAGTATCTTTAATCTGACTCTGATCTTTTCAGTCAGCTTATCCAGTATTCGCTACTGTTTGATCCAGAGAACGGTTTCTTTCTTCATACTTGTCCAGTACTTTTTTTAGTATCATTTGTAAGCTACATAAACAGGTGAAGCAACACAGTAACTATTAGAGAAAAATTTTAAAGTAATTCCTTTTTAAAACACAGTACAATTATAAATGCTATGGACAAAAAGGGGTAAAGAAAGAATTTTTTAAAATTCAGTAATAATATCAACAAAACATTTACGATGATCAATGTAGCAATTAAAGAAAACTTTTAAGATTTTATACTAATTTCAATTCTGCTAGATTAAAAAAAAAAAATTGTTATCCTATTTTTTAATTATGGTGGCTTTACTTGGCTTTGCCCTAACAAAAGGATTCAATTAGATATCCAAAATACTGAAAATACTTTTTCTATTTTTCAACAACTCTCTTTCAATACATCATGTCCTCCAAGACATTTGGTTTCTATGCTTTCAAAAGCCCTTTTTGGACACTGACCTGAACGAAGACATTCGTTTTTACTTTATACAAGTAGTGACTTAATTTGTGGACAGCCATGCCCCATATATTAGTCAAGTATCTAATTCACTATAATTGCACCATAAATTTTTAACTATTTACACAAGAGCTTTCATAGTGTGATTAAATGGCACTGCCATTATCCGGGACTACCTTCCAGACTTCTGCATAAACCAAAAAATTTGCATGTATGATCAATTCTCTAGCAGGCCAAAACCCTTGTTTGCTTGAGAACATTGAACTGAATATAGAATCTAGAACCCTTCAAGCATAAATCTGTAATAGTGTGTCAGTTTTGGGCATCTCAAACCAAGAAAGGCTTTGATAAACTGGAACATGTTCAACAGAGGTCCATTGAGAAGCTCAGGGGGCAGAAGCACTTGACATGTGGACTGTTCTCCTAAGTAACAAACGATAGGATGATATGAAATGGCCTCAAGTTGCAGCAGGGGAAGTTTAGATTGGATATTAGGAAAAATTTCTTCACTGAGAGGGTTGTCAAGCACTGGGATAGGCTGCCCGGGGAAGTGGTGGAGTCACCATCCCTGGAGGTATTTAAAAGACTTGTAGATGTGGAGCTTCGGGACACAGTTTAATGGTGGGCTTGGCAGTGTTAGGTCAACGGTTGGACTCCATGATCTTAAAGGTCCTTTTCAACTTAAATGACACTATAATTCCAAAAATTTCCAACATCTCATGGCATTGAAATCAATGGACTAGTTGCTTTCCACATTTGTTTGAACTGTTCCTTTACTGTTTATCTATATCATCCTTCTGGGGTTGTAAAGTACGTACTTTAAAAGCCGTTTAAAAAGAAAGGCAACAAATTTATAAAGAGGTAGGTTACTATCTATATGATTCATGTTTTCCTTTTTGCCATTCAACCCATAATGTTCTTCAAAAATCCTTTTATCACTCTGGAAGAAGCCCAATCGTAACAGCCATTCATATCTTAAGGCTCAGATCCTGGAAAGCACATAAGTCAACCAGAATGCTCGGGAGCTGCAATTCTGCAGTTAATTCAGTACTGAACTAAAATCCAGACTCTGAATTTAATGGCAAAATCAATGGAAAGACTCCACTGATGTTAGAACAATGCACTGGTCAGTTAGGTACTGGTTCTACAGTTCATGTTCTGTGGAGGCAGTCAATCCAGTTTGCAGCTTTTTGCTGCCAAATATATGCTTATTTCTGTTTGTAAATGCTGCTGCTTTTTCCTAGACAGTTTTATTTGTCAGAGCAAAAGGCTTTGTCCTGGGTCAAAACCACATCTAGAATAGAGGCTTCAAGCAGAACTTTGCAACTTTCTGTAGGACTTTATTGAAAGTATACTATATCATAATTTTCTCTGTAATTATAATCAAACGTAAACCTAACTACATACGTTTATGGAGAGAATTGACCTCTAGTTTAAATAACACAAGCTTCTCAAAAACTAAACATGTTCTGAACAGTCTGCGTTGTGTATTTCAAATTGTAAGTCTGATTTACAATAATTTCAAGATCTTGGATACAATAATTACATGCACATAATTACACTACAACCATCAAGATGAGCTATAAAAAGTAAAGTTATTCTTTTGCACACACATTTGCAAGGCAAAGCAGCTATATTTGGAAGGGCATATCAATTCTGTCCTGTAGGAATTTAGGATTTGAGGGGTTTTCTGCCTTATATGCTTAAGAAGAGAGAAATAAATACAATACAGTGTTTATAGTACTATTTTTCTAATTAAAAGGTGACAGAGAATTAGCTAAATTCCCCCAACAGGAATATTACACTATAGACAGAATGTTCCAAGCAACACAGGCATACACAGAAAGACAATCATTGCTCTAAAAATTTAGAATTTGCAAAGCTCATCAACAACCTTTTACTTTTTAAATAATGAGGTTATAAAACATGAAATGCAGTTATATTGACTGGTCAAGATCAAATTATTTTATCCTCAGAAGTTTATTTTGATCTGTGTAATACAATTAAGGTATTGATGAACAAGTACATTTCGTTAAAACCAAGGAAATTGTATTAATCAATAATTCAGTTAACTTCTTTAACTTCAGTTAACTTCGCCTAAGAGTTATTTTTTTTGTACCAGTAGGAATAGGCGTAGCTATTAAAAATTCATTGGCATTAGCCTGATTGTCACTCCTATGCAAAAATGATGCCATCGCTGGAGTCTGAGCAAAGTAATTTTTTGCCTGGATATGCTTATGTTTTATTCTGTGAATAAATGCCTCTTCATAAGCCTGAAAGGAAAAAAATCCAAATCTCATTAAATACAATTAAAATATCTAGCAATCTCCATGTTGCTTCATATTTTAGACAGTATAGATAGTGACCCTTTACTAAACTCAGCCAGATAATTTATTTGTATATGATACATAATGAAATATTTTGTAGTTCTATACTGCTACCTTATGGCCCAACAGTGAAAATTACTAACCACTCCTTGTAAAATACTAGTTACCTTTTAAAACCAGAAAAACTTCCAGCATTTTTTTTGCCATTCAAGATAAAACTTATTGATTTCTTTTCAGGTAAGAACTTTTGTATTTACCTTTGAAAATTAAAAAAGGCGATGCTTAAATACCAGCATTTGCAAGGTGATGACTATAGGAAATTTCCTTGATAAGAATCAGAGTGATTATTTACATATAATCATGCTAGCAAGCATTTTGTGGCACATCAGTCAGCCTTTCCATTCAGTGGTGACGTCTTCCTAAATTTCTAGTGATTAGTAGTAGTTCAGATGATGTAATAAACAACCAGAATATTTAGGTGAAAAAACTCTTTGCAATCACTACAGTCATCATTACGAATAACTGCTACTAAAAAAAGTGCTTGAGGCACCTTTTTTTGTTTCAGTGAATGAGAGACAATGATTCAACCTACGACATTCACAATCTCTTTTTTTTTTAAACAAAGCTTTGGCCATTATCAGTGAAGAAAGGTGACTCCTTACTATACCTGGTCCACTTCTATTTTTGTAGCAAGAGCTAAGTGAAAATACCTTACTATTTTAGGTAGGCTTGCATATCTTACTTGTTTTTCGGGCCTAATTCCCAACTCCACTGAAGCTCTGAACCTAATCAAGTTAATAGCATCTCTTTGACTATGACATCCAGCCTTATGAAGTTAAACCAGATAAATACATAATCAGAATCTTTGCCCGCCATAATGCTAGTAATATAAATTTATGGATGCAGAGAAGCATCACTAGATTCAGACTGCCTGAATTGTTGCCTTGTTGACTGAAAGTGAGACAGAGGGGTCAATAAAGGAATTTCCAGCTTGAAATCGATTTTACCTTTTAAAGCTAATGCTTACAAAAACATGTGTCTGCTTGAAGACACAAGTTGAGCACACACACAAAAAATATCATGGATGGCAGAATTCCCTTTACCCTTAGAATTCCCTGATATATTTTGTCCCCAAAGCAAACCTTTCGTTAAGAAAGCAATTCATTTGCTCTGTCAGTTTAGTTATCACAGCTCTTAAGACTTGCAAAAATGGGCAATGCCTAACAGCTGAAGTTGCATTTGTGATGCACACATGTTGTGTTAGAAATTGAATTAAGAACACCCTGAACAAAAGGACACTATACAACAATGACCTCAGATCGCTGCTTACATAAATCAATAACCTAGAGGTGAAAGGCTTAATAATCCATTACTAATCGCAGGACAAACACAGCTCACAGGATTCTCCTGTGCCTTAGAAAACTAAATACTCTACCATATGATGTCCAGTGAGTGAGACATTTACCAGACTACCATGTTTAGATATGGAATTTGGGAGGAGTGGTGTAAAAATACACAGCTTCGATGACTTCTTTAACAAAATCTGAAGTTTTTTAACTCAGAACAGCAATTATGTTTTTATTGCTTAATTGCAAACTATAAAATTACATTGTCAGGGGTACTTAAATGAAATTTATGTAAGAAAGTAAATTGAGACATTTTATTATGACAAATGGTTAAGTTCTAGACAAAGAGCCATTCTGTTATTTTATGAGAAATTTGTAAGGCCAAAAACTAACGAGGGCAGAGCATGTGCAAGTGCGCAGGCACACAACTGTCATAGTATTTATGGTTAGTCTTTAGTATGGTTTTTCATCCAAGCTAGCTCTTGTCTGATCTCAGCTCAGGGAAGAGCATAGGCATGGCACTGCTCTCACTAGGCAGCACAGATGAGGCTAGTTAGCTTCTTGCATTTGTGGAGGGAGAATCAGGGCAAGACAGAGTTCAGGTACATGGATGCGAGTAGTACGTGCCAGCTGCCCTCTGGACTAGTGCCAGTTTTATCTAATAGTACAGATGCAATCACTTAAATAGTCAGAACGGGCCAATTTAAACATGGATGAGTGTAAGGACTAAATTTGGCCAAACATCATTAGTCACAGGATTCTATTAAAACATAACATAAATATTGTAAAAAATTAAGCCCATCAAATTTTACCTTCTGAAGGTTACACATCTTAAGATGTGCATCTGCCTCATCTTTAGTGAGGAGAATTGTGTTCCACGGAGACCACTCACACTGCTTATCCCATCTGACCATAACCAACTCATAGAGGTCACTGCAGCCACTGAGAGCAGACTGACAGCCCCAGATGTTCTCAATCATGTACTGCAGATCTGGATGCTGAAATGGAAAATAGGGTTAAGAAGGAAGAAGCATGTTTCATTCTACAACAAAAGCATTGTAACCATGTAGGAACCCAAATAAAGCTTTGAGTGAAAATTTTTTCTATGCATATGTCATATAATGACTTGGTTAAACAACGTCTAGACATACACATCTTCCTTTAGCATGGTGTGGCAATTATTAACTGCATTTTTCTTGTATCATCTCTAAAATATTACATTCTTACTTTGATTGTCTCTGCCAATCTTCCATTGACTTATAAAGCTTCATAAATCTCATGTTTTTTGCTCATACAGCATGCTTAACCCTGTTCAGACCTTTTTGGTTAATAACAATAATCCATCTCTGTCATTACTGAGATGTCTTCCTCATTTCATTCTTGGGTTCAGAATTAATGTTATTTGATGAGTTATTACATAGCTAAATTACTTCAAGTTTACATATAATCAGAATAATCTGGCCTGGAAAATGTGGGAAATTAGGACAAGAAAAACTCCTGTCTGTGACAGACCCCAAATCACTGCTTTGCTTTCTTCCCTTCACTCTGCTGTTGACATATGGAGAGTTTATTGTGCTTATGATACTATTGCTCATTTTACCAAATGAGATTATAAAATGAGGTAGCTATTCTACAATATTAACAAAAAATAATAAAAGGTGTGTTTTTAAAAGTTCTCTAGTACAGAAAGGCCTTTAAATGTACTTTTAACTTATGTCTAAGGTTAATTTACATCAGTCTTAATTTGTTTAATTTATTACTAGCCATCTGAAATCACTACTATATCTTGATAAACACAGAAAGAAAAAAAAAAAATTGGGACGGCAGTTACCACTGAACTTTGGCAAGCTTTTCTGCCACTCTCCATTAATTATTCTGTGTATTAGTCATGGAAAATTATTAGAAGATTTTTACCTACAGGAGTCTGTAAAAAATAGACTTTTAAATAGGTTTTCCTCCAAGCTAGCCATTTAAAGAAGACTCATTTCTCTAAAAAAAAAATCTTGACTTAATTAAGTAATGGTGTTTGCATGTTTCTTATCGAATTCCTGACAAAGGATGAATGAAACTATACCAACACAGTGCTTTAGTGAAGTGTAGCCTCATGTATTCTCATCCATCTTGCTTCCAAAATCCAGGAGCCCATGTAAATTCTTGCCAAGGAACATGTAAGATAAAAGCTGGGCTTAGAACCTCCACTAGTAATAAATCTGTGCCTACTGACTCCAAGAACATAGGACTGGTCCTACATCTGGTCTTAAATCTGGTCCTTCAGGGACTCCTTTATTAGGTTTCACTAATTGGCTTCTGGTTTTAGTATTTCCTACTTTTCACAAAATTTCAAATAACTTCTGTGTCTTCTTCTTAGAAGCAAGAAATTTGCAAGCAGACATATTGGCAAGTACCACTATTTTTGTGCTAAGCTACACATATGAAAAGTTAGCAGAACTTGCAAAAAATCTATACTGAGGCATAGAAGTGTCCATGTGAAACAGATCCATAATTTGACTCTTCCTTTTTCCTGGATTACAATTTTTTTCTGCTTCAAAAATAGGTAAAAGCTTGTTTTATGTTAAAACTTCTCAGGTTATACGAAGAGATTGATTTAAGAGACTTCTGCATTTTTTAAAGGTAGGCATGCTTTTTACTGTGAAATTTTACAGTCAATTCATTTCAAATGATGCTTCCTCCCCGATTTGTTCTGTGCTCACAAGAAACAGAAATGCCCTTCAAGTACTGTCATCTGACAGGTTGGGAGCAAGTATCATTGAATGCTCAGCATGTGAGACTGGGAAACAAGGGTAGACAGCAAACCAATAAACGAGTTAAGTGTATTTGTAACTTCAAATGAATACGACATTGCTATTAGGATGTTGCTCACCAAGAAAAATCAAAGCCATAGTATGTACCATCGATTCCAAGGAGCATGGCAGAGTTAAAGCCTCTGAAAGAATAAAAAGCAGCCTCGGGACTTGACATATTTGCTGATCTAATTCATTTTGATACAAAAAAGATCTTTAGCTGCAGTAAGAGGAACTTACTGCGGCTACCGTAACTCTCACCTACTGCTTTTTGCCTTTTAAACCTTAGCAGCATTCATATAGGTGGTCAACCCAAACACAGTTAGAATCAGTGCAAGAGATCTGAAGAAAAATCTTTTATCACAAAAGTCTTCCATCTATCCACAGACAACACAATCCGAGCCAGTAATGGTACTGCACTGGGCAATGAATGAAGCTGTCACAGCTGCCACAAAAGACTTTTAGTTGTGCTCAAGTCATTTCTAGATGCCTCGGAGCTGTTTTCTGGATATAAGTGCAGAAGGGGACAGAGGGTTGTTGGAAGGAGAAGGGAAAAAAGCAAGTAGTTCAGAAAAAAAATAATATTTAAGGAAATGTTAGGGGAAAAAACCCTAGTAAATTAGTGATTTAAGATACAAACCTCTGTTGTTTAGCTATTTACCACTCTAAGCTCAAGTCATTTCTAGATGCCTCGGAGCTGTTTTCTGGATATAAGTGCAGAAGGGGACAGAGGGTTGTTGGAAGGAGAAGGGAAAAAAGCAAGTAGTTCAGAAAAAAAATAATATTTAAGGAAATGTTAGGGGAAAAAACCCTAGTAAATTAGTGATTTAAGATACAAACCTCTGTTGTTTAGCTATTTACCACTCTAAAGAAAAGAAGTTAATTTGGATGAAAATGACACAGTATCTAGAGATGTCGCAGTGGTACAACCATAAATGGAACTGCAAGTGAGGGCTTTCGGTGTCAGCAGTTAAGAAGCAGGCATGTTTCAGTGCATCATTGGCCACCAGCCATCACAAGAGATCTGATGTGAGAGAGGTCCAGAAGATTTTGGAGGATGTTTACATATTAAGTAAATTAGACACAGACAAAAACCTTTTCATCTTAAGTGAAAACCAATATGGACGAACAACATCTACAAAATCCAGGTTCTTTGATAATATTTCTTAACACCAGCATGATAATTAAAGAATCCCAGTCTTCCTTTTGGCAGCTGCCACTGGCAAAGTGCTAAACCACAGCGTGGCTTGTTTTGGTAGCAGTAGAATAGCAATGACTGGCTATTGTTTGCCTGGCTGTTGATTCAGACATACTGAAGATACAGTTCAAAAACTATTCTATGAAAGTTGATGTTGTAGAGGTTTTTATTACTAAAGCTCAGAAAGTTCAAGTAAATCTCAGCTGTTCAATATTTTCAATAAATAACACTTTGCAATTACCTCAGATTTAAAACTTTCCCAGTGGATATTGGATGTCAAATTCTTTTGTTGACAAAATAAGTAATAACAACTAAAACAGAGAATTTGCTGAAGACAGAGGCAAGAAGTTCTTTGAACTAAGTTGTTCCAGTAATGATTATTAAAAAACATTAGCTACTTAGTAATATTGCAGAAGATTACAGATGATTACAGGTGACAGTAAAAAATTTAGAAAATAAAAATATTTAGTGAATCCCCTTCCTAATAAATGCAAAACAGTAAAACTTCCAACTATACAGATATTCTACTGACATAGAACAGGAATGTCAAAACCGCAGCTCCTTCTTTTTTTTTTTAACTTCTGAGAACACAAAACAATTTAGTGGTATTACTAAAACAGTCCAAATAATGGGGCTCAAAATATTTTACTAGCATTATGTCTTGAATAATATTATAGCCACAACAACATTATTGTTGCTTTACAGATGATGTTAGTATCTTTAGGCAACAGGATGGCCACAGCAAAACCAGAAGAATATGGATCATCTGACTCTTTGACCTGTCAGCTAGACTTCTGCTTTCTTTTAATGTATACCTTGTAACCACTTCTGAAAGTACAGCTATACTGAAAGAGCTTAAGTGCTGCTTCTTTATGGTCTGGAACATCCTGTATCACAGGAAGAAGTTTTTGTAGCTTTTAGCCTATTTCTCAACCTGTCAACAACATACACAAAATAAAGGAAAATTTATAGTCAAAACCATTGGTTTCCATTATTAGCAGTGCTCTTTCAGACAGTACCTGAATTAAGAAAACAATTTTAGCACCATCCTGATAATCAGCTTCAGATCTTCTGAGATTTTCTAGTATAAGTTTGTACTTCGAAAATGCATCTCGTCGCCGAGCCTCATTATCAAGCTTGCAACACATGCGACATCTGCCAATGGTGCGGGAATTAGTGGGAACAGGAAACTCAGTAGATGGTAAGTAATTTTCACAACTATGACAGAAGTTAACATTTTTATAAAGCTTTAAGGGATCTGGTGGAACCTGTAAGATTTAAAAAAGAAAACAATTTACCACAAACTATCTTTGTATTATTTGTGTGTCACTCTGACTCTGTTGGAATACATTTTACATATATTCATGCAAGTATTATAACATGTAAAATCTTGTAGTATTTATTTTAAAATATCTGATTCTTTGTTTTGTTTTTTTAAACAGAAGACCAAAAGCCAT
The DNA here is from genome assembly GCF_000690535.1 of Cariama cristata. NCBI lineage: Eukaryota > Metazoa > Chordata > Aves > Cariamiformes > Cariamidae > Cariama > Cariama cristata. Next base: position 14,539 of record NW_009595066.1, read on the forward strand.
TGTATTTTCTTACTGTACTTGTTAAAACTAGTTATAGAAATCAGTCAATTCATTTCTAAGCTATATGAAGATCCTAGACATTATGCTTCAGTGCTCTTGCTGGTGCTTTTATGTATGCAGATTGTCAGCCATTCTGGAAAGATGACAACACAGAGAGAAGAGAAACTAATTCTCACATATTTAGTTTTCAGGCTGGACATTAGAAAGCACTTCTTCACTGTAGGAGTCATTAAGCATTGGAATGGGCTCCCCAGGGAGGTGGTGGAGTCATCATCCCTGAAGGTGTTCAAAAAATGTTTAGATGTGGTGCTTCAAGACATGGTTTAGCGGGCATGGTGGCATCAGGTATACTGTTGGACTTGATGATCTTTGAGGTCTCTTCCAACCATAATGATTCTATGATTCATATAGAATCTGCCCTTTATGTCAAAACCCTGAGATTATGGGCATATTAATATTTTGGCATAAGAATATAAAATCATCAGAGCCACATGTCCAACAACAATATAGGGGAAGATAATGAACTAAACTTGCTAATAATCTCCTCCTCCTCATATTGCTTCATGGGTTCTGGAAAGAATACAGTGTAGTCTGTGCAGAGGGCCTAAGTCTGTAATTGGTTATGTTGACTAGTCTGATAATCCAGCTACCTATTGTGGTCATCTGTCTTTTTTGGAGAGAACCCTATGGATTTGGTCACTTTGACAGTGTGTTGATGAACTGCCATCTTTTTTATGGTCTCCAGAAGGTTACAAGATTCAAACACAAATACAAGTGCAATTCAGTCTTCAACTCAAGGTACAGTTAACCAAAAGCTACAGAAGACAAAGATCTCCCATCTCCAGTCCCTGCTATGATGCATCTAGGTAACGCTGTTCATAAACCTAGTGTAAGATAACGGTTAGTTGGTTCTAAATCTGACTAACATTTACTGACACATTCTCTACTCCTGAGATACCATCAATCACTGTAAGAGGAATCCTCTTTTGACAGATGCAGAATACATGTTGCTGCCGAAAGCAGCAACATATGATAAAAAAATGATCTTTTTAATTGTAATCTATAGTCAGAAAATAAAATCAATCATACTACTTGAGAGGTGTCTACCGTTTTCTCCACTTCCTCTCATGCTACTTCCTTCTCATGAAGTAGTAACTGGTTGTACAACAGAAGTTTGTAATTGCTCTTGCTTAGGTGCAAGCTCATTAGATATCACTTTGACAACGACAATGTTTTTCCTTTCTGGCTGCATGGGATGCTGCCCCTTGTCCAGTGGAAAAAAGATAACTGCTCTCTCTATTGGTTCCCTGTTTGCTATTACATTTTACTGTTACCGTCCCGTAAGATCTATCACTTATAATTCTCAGATTTTTTATTTTGTACATAGAGTTCGTGGACAATTTTGGTGCTACCAGGCACTTGTCAGGTTCTTACACCCATATCTATGCTCCATGCTTCCTATATGACTATATAAGCTTATTTATGTGAAGCCTGTGTACTTGCTACATTTTACTTCTTGAGGAACTCCTCCTGCAATTCTACAGCAAAATGAAAAATAAAAAAGCTTTCATTGTTTTCCATTGCCCTTCTCCGCCATCCTTAGTTCAATGGCCATTATGTCAGACTTCAAAATAGGAATAATACCTTAAGCATCCTAGCAACTTCAGGGTTAAACTTTGGAGTTTTAATATACTGAAGAAATAACGTACAAATTCTTTTCCTCAGTCCTTCTAAGTTGCATTCTTTTACCTCTCTTGACATGAGGTCAATTTCCCTGTCGATTAATTCCACTATTTCCTGTGTTAATTTACATTCATGTTCCTGAAAGAAAACACAAAGGAAAACAAACTCCACAACAATAAGGAAGCAAACAAACAAAACAATTATAATGCAGATATAAGAAGCAAACTATGGATTCTGTGCTAATCATCATTCATACCTCTGTATGTCCATGTAAGAACATGTTCATAGAACATAGAAGAACCCCTTATTGTCTTAGGAAAACAACCTCCAAGAAAACTAATGTAAAGAAATACAAAACAGAATGCTTACAGATTCTGCTTTAAGGGGCCTGTATGTATACCAAAGCTGTGAGGAACTCTAAACCTGGAGGCATTAAAAAAATGTTAAGCAGAGGCACACAACACATGCAAAATTTTCAGTTTCCAAAAGTCCCAAAAATACCTCCCCAAGAAGCTTCCTTTGGCTATGTGATAGGAGGTGTAATGTATGTAGTCAGTAGATGGTTAAAAAAAAAAAAAAAAAAAAAGCACCACACAAAAGGCATGGGGGACTTCATGAGTATGCTTAGAAATTAGTCATTCCAATATTTCAAATGCTTAGCAGGAGATTCTCCAGAGAGAGAGAAAAGGTGAATGAGTTCAATGTTTTCTCACCTAAAATAGCCAAAATTTTACAGAAGAAAAATTTACAGAAATTTTAGAATTTGTTCTCTACAGCAGTATTGACCTGTATTAAGATGGGCAGGAGTTCATAAGCCAGCAGTGCTCCCAATGCTATATTGGCTTTAGATCAAATTCTGGTACTACCAAAGCGAACAGCAAGATGTTTGTTTGTTTCAATAAGACCAGGAAGCGGCATTCTATTCTAGTTTGACGTCAACAGTATCTTCCTGAAAGTACCCTGAAACTCCCACTGTTCTTTTTGTACATGAATAAAGAAATAAATAAATAAAACAAATACGAAAGACTAAAAGAAATGCAACAAGTTTCTAATTCACTGGGAACATTGGCAGCAGCAGTGGGGGTGGGGAGCAAGGGGCAAAGAAAAAAAAAAGTATCAGTATTTGCCACCCATAAAACTGATAACTCAAACCAAGAGAAAAGGTTCTAAGCAGACATTTCAAAGAACTGAGGAAAAAAAAAAAAATAGTAATAGCCACTTACATCTTTGCCATGGTTTTCATCAAGTTATAAACATTAAGCTAAACTTTGTACTAAAATTGTATTCTATTTTAATATACAAAAAAGTCTAAAACCATGGGATTAAAATCCTGAAACCACTTGAAGAAAAATGTGCACATCCCAAAGTGAAATATGAATTCAGAGTATATTTAGAATGTAAATGACACGCTCATGCCGGGTGGTACACTAGGCTTTCTCTCGCTGCCAGCTGATCATCCTGGCACCTGTCTGCCAGAAGCAGCATTGCTTATGTGTTAACGTAATTAAGTGACTGTATCTTTGGGAAATACAGCTGCAAGCTAAACACAAATAGAAAAATAAAACATACCTTCACTGTACGTCTGAGTGTTAACAGCACATCTATTCGCTCATCTTTTGGGATGTCATTCATGCTAATGCTGCTGTAGATTTCAGATAGTTCTCTGGCACGGAGTGTGTACTGTGTATCCATTTCAGTGATTTTTCCATCATATGCTTTCCATCTCTTAGGTTGTGCACACTTCAGAAACAATTCGTATAATTCTGAGCTATTATAATCTGATCACCAGCTGAACAAGTGCATTACGTTACATCAAGTTTCACCAGAGCAAATAGGGACTTAACATTAATGCTTGACTAATACAAAAGGCTAATTCTATTGTCGATATTTATACAGTACCTTTTCCACCAGAGCAAGTATTCAATTGCACATTTTGTTTAAAGTTTCAGGTCATGAAAATTTTGACTTACAATATATTAAAAGTAAATAATATTCTCCTACAGGGATATGCTCTACTTCTTTAAAGCGAATTTACTGACAGTAGTGTTAGAATATATTTGCTCTATATTTCATTTTGCAGTCATAAATCCCTCTAAACTATCAGTAAAAATCAATGGGACTGTTGACTGTGTAAAGATTGCAAATTTAAAGCTTCAGAGTCTACTACAGTACAAAAGATCTCCAGGGAACTGTTCTATTTATGCTAGCTACACAGACGGATAGAAGGCATAGACTTCATTAAATCTGACTAACACAAAGTATGAGTCCACAGCTTATCAGATACTTCACCTACCTTCTTGTTTGCTAACTTAACCACATAACATGTGCCTACTACTTCAATTGTCTCTTTCCACATATTTAATTTCTATAAAGAGTGAGAAGTTACATGGTGTCAGCTGCCCCACTCAGTCTGAAAAGTCCAATGATTTTCCTCTTTCAAGAGGACTGGTTTTGGTTGCAAACCACACTGTCACATAGGGAGGGAGGTATCTAAATCCGATAGAAAGGCAGTATTCAAAACCCTCTCCCCATCATTAGCTAACTCCACTCCCTTTCCGTAATCGGGACAACTATTTTGAGCCTCATTCTGGGTATTAATTCTTCTCTTGCACTGTATCTGTAACTTGAGTATTCACAAACACTTGTGAACTTCACTTTGCAGTCTCAGTGTGAGTTAAGTACAGCAACACTTCATGCAGCATTCACATGCCTAGTAGTTTTCTGGATATGACCCCAGCATTGACGTAATCATTATTTTGACCAAATATATAGGCTTGCTATGGTGATAAGTCATAAAAATACCAAAACCATTAGATAGTTAGAACAGATATGATTAGTCACCATCACAATCAAAATAGAACTTTCCTCACTTTTAAATAAATTAATGATAAAGTAAGCAAAAGAAAGAAAAGGTAACTGAAAAAAGGATTTAACACTGAATAACTGACACTTAATTACATTATCAGTGGGGGTGGAACTCCAATTAAAGGAGGTATTGTTAATCAGAGGTCACAAATCAGAGCCAAAACTCATTAAGAAATGCAATAGCAAACCCAGACATCAGTAACAAATAAAACACTTCATTCCTTAGTGAAATCTTTGAACCTCTGCAAAACTAGAAACAGGTGATTTTCTCTGTCATAAAAAGGGAGCATTCTACTGTACTTCACGCCTTTGTTTCACTATCTTTGTACAGTACTAGAAATTCTAAAAAAAAAAAAAAAAAAAAAAAAAAAACAACAAAACAAAACACAAAAAAACCCAACAACAACAAAAAAAACTAACAACATGCTGTAACTCCTTTGTGTGGTAGACTGGCAAAAATCACCATTTTCCACAGAGTAGTTAATTCAGTACCTGCATTTGATTCTCTTCAGTGAAATCACTTATTATAGCACAGAAAGGTCATTTATTTCTGCTAAGGCGAGTCAATGGGCAGAGTTTACCCTAGGAAATAGTTATTAAAACTACATTCTTCCGATAAATTTGCAACAACCTCTATATGAGCTAGGAGTCTTGGCATTCCACTCTGTAAATGACCCTTAACACATATCAACTATATTATGATAACGTCTAAATTATTCAAAGCAAGATATCATAGCTGCAACTTCTGTAATTTTTCTTACTACCTCATCATAACTGCATATTCTATAAAATAAAATAATTTAAAAGAAAGAAATTATGCAGCTTTTTACTGGGGGAAAAAAAAAAAATACAGAGGCATCATCAGTATGAAGATTTCCAGTATTTAAGAAAGAATCACAAGCTCTCTGATTTCAGGACTATTTTCATGTATTCATGACTGATGTGAGAAAACTAAAACTGGGAGATTTTTTGCCAGCATTTTCTTGCCTTTTAGTCCGCTGGCAGTGTTACCTGTATTACTTCAGAAAGCAAGACTGCTATAACTGCACTCTGCTGCCAATGCATGAAAGCAGAAAAAAGCACCTGAGGAGAGAAACACACCACCACAGACACAGAGAGAAAAAGGTAAGAAAAGTAAAAAAACCAAATCCATAGGACAGGTGCAGAAATAGCACAAAGCATGAAACATGTGAACTGAGTGATAGTTAATAATTACACAAATTCCTTTAAGAAAATATGACTGCTACATAAAAGCTTAATCAACTACTTCCTCTTCAAAACACAAATGCTGAAGAAGAATGAGTTCAGCATAAAAAGAATGTCCTCGAATGTAGTGCACACAAACCAGTAGCAACCATTGTAAAAGCGCACATGCACAAGGAGGTACATGCTTAAAAGCAGCAAAGAAGGGAATGAAGGTTTCCATGGAGAAGCAGGTTTCCTATCACATTGGCTTTTGCAGCAAAGAGAAATGCTTGCAGTCTTCAGATGCGAAAAGTGTTATTTCAACTTTAACTGGCAAGTGTCCAGATTAACGTTATCAGCTCAAAGTTCAAGAAATAACTGAATAACCTATAATCTAGCACTCCAACAACAAATTTCATACTACAGCTTGAAGTGTTTAAATTGCGCTGTTACAGTCATAACAAACCATCCATTTAATTTTGAGGTTTCCAAACTTGTTTTTTATTCGTTTTATTTTTTAAGAAATGCAGAAATTGTTACTTTCTTTACCTCTGAATTAGGCTGCTATGACAACAGTTTAGAACAACACTCAAAACTTTACAGCTGACATGATAAAAAACCATGAAAAGAAAAAGTTGCAGTAGTCCAGAAGCTCACTAGATCTTCAAATTAAAAAAAAAACAGCCTCTCTAAAGAAAAACATGATTTATAAATTTAAAATATGAATAAATACATTAGTAGTAACTGCTTCAGAAGCAGGTCCACTGTTTGGAAAGAGAGAGCATCTCTTGTCTCTCATATGTCTCCTGAATCTCCAAACATCAATTGTCACTAACAATTCTAGTACCGAAGACCATTTTGCTTTTGATTCCTAGATGTAAGAAAACGGTACAACTTGTGAGGATATATACTGGAAGTAATCTATGTAGGATAGGACACTGGAAAGCGGCCCTTAAAGGAAAAATAAAGAGACTCAGTTAGAGATAAATATATATACTTTGACTGTTCCAGGCTTCTTTTTCTGAGAAGATAACAGAATAGACTGTAAATAGTAGAAGCAAACATTTAACATAGAAATGATTCAAGGTTCTGATATCATTCCTAAATATTTAGTTATCTAGATATTCTTGAAAGTAGTAACAGAGAATACAATCACACAGTCACATCACAGCAATAAAATTGGTAACAGTTCTACCAACACTTCAGATCAGTAATTTGTTCATAATGAAGAAAGGTAATAGATTTTATCAAATCACTTTTTACAGTCCAGTTTCCATACATCAGTAATAAAAAGAATGAAAAAAACCATTTTTTTGTCTCTTTTGGACAAAACTGCCATTTTTACTTTTGAGCACTAAATAGTGAAAATTAAAAAAGAAAGGATATAATAAAAAATCTATTTATGCTGCAATATTTCTTTTCATAATTATGTCACATACTATGAAACTAGCCAGAAAATAAACTATTTCTTTTTTCTGAGGGAATGGATTGCTGGAATGTATACCTAAAAAGGACTTTTTTTACATTAAGGTGCCATTGAATCTAATGCCATTCTAAATCATCTTTATGTATGAATGAATTCTCATCTTTGTTTCATAGATGAAAGCCTGAAGGACACTTGCATTAAATTTCATCCCCAAGACTATACAAGAATAAAATCTCAAGTTAAAGTTCTAATGCAACTGAAACTAGTGAATTAATAACCAAGTTCAATATATACAAAATAAATGCTTTCTTTAAAGACAGACACATGATGACTAGAGGCCTGTGCTCAATGGGAAAATAAATGACAAACCTAGTTCCTGGAGGATAATATTTCTGACAGAAGAAGGAAAGGAAAAAAAAAAAAAAAAAAAAATCAATCCATTCTGCAGGGTTAAAGTTTAATTTTACAAATACTTGCTTAAACATTTGCATTTAGGTTTAAATGCAATAGCCAACTTTTCACTATAGAGAACAATGAACAGATCATACTAGAGGGAAAATCACTTAGCCATTAGTTTTGATTGGTGAAACTGAGTATTTTTGAAAGAGAAGGTAATTTTAAAGTTTCAAAAACAAGCTAGGAAAGAGCATAGTTTCCATGCATGAATTCCTACATCACTGTAATGCACACAGTACAAAATATAGAATGGTATGCAATATCCTGATGCTTTATAACCTCAAATTAACCATGCCGAATTGTTAGAATTTGAGCTTTTAATGCTGCTAACAGTGCCATCAGAATTATGTTCTTTACGCAGAATAGTTACATAATACAAAATTCATCCACTCAGTGCTGGTTTTTTTATATTCTATATACACACCTGAGATTTACCATAGACACAGGTAGTTAATAGTCTTAATGATGCACTGTTAGTCCTTCAATCAGTCACAGAGCTAAGAAATTCTCAGCTTGGAAAAAGAAATTTATTGAATTATATTGAGGTGAACAAGTAGATAATTTGGATACTTATAACTTTCTAGCATTCACATGATTAACTGTTAAAGCTACAGAAGCTACTTTTGGCACGTAGTTTGCAGATCTTTTTTGTTCCTGTACTTTGGTATTTTTTATGTTCAGCCTAAAATTACATCACTGACCTTATCCAGAAAGTGCAGTATTGCTTTTTGTCGATTCTCCTCATCTGCATTTAGTTTGTGTCTCCCAATGGAAGCAATCAGCTGTGCCTCTTGTTCCAGAAGTCCACAAAATGCTGCCTTTCTTTCAGCTCCAGTAAGAGTTCTGTTAATCCGTTCAGTCTCCTCCTGCCTCCATACTATAGATAGAAATATTTGGGGTATTTTTTTTACAAGGTGTTTTCCAGTGAAACTTATCCTTTCATTTTTAAGAAATAACATAATTAATTTTCAATATTCATTAAAAGCCAGTTTCTATGTTAGGGAATTGATTGTGATGCATATTTTCAATACATACAAAATGGATCAGAAATGAATGTAAATTGTGCAGATGTTCTGTGAGTGTGTGTGTGTACATCAGTTCCAAACCGCCAATTCATTCTCCAAACTCGAAGATGGGTTAGGAGAAAAAGCTCAATGTCAGAAAAAGAATTAGGCTCTTGTGGAAACGTGATGAAATGATTTCTTCACGATTTTGCATCTAAAATAACTGTCTGAGACTCAAACAGCTCCAAAAGGTATGAGCAATAGGAACTTTTTAAACAATTGCTCATCAAAGTCACGAGAAAAGATACTATGGAGATTTTCTCAACAGATTAAGGACAGCATCTCACTGTGGTACCACTAGTACTCAGTGCTGAGAATATTACTGCTTCTCCCTGCGTAAAGGAGTAAAATCTATAGAAGACTGAAGTCCTCCAAAATGGAGATAAAACTTGACTGACATTCATGTTTAGCACTCCACGTTTCACACCGAATATTTCAGCTGTATCACCTTTTGCCATCTAAGGCAGATGGTTGCACATTAGTAATTAAGACAGTCATTGCTTTACTCTCCCTTTCCTCTTCTACAACAGAACCCTTCAAGTGGAGGGAACTGGCATGCAAACCACAGGGTGGTAACGACAGCAGCACGTGAATCAGTACGCGCTGTATAAGAATCTGGCCTTCTGACTCTTACGGTCAAATCACCAAACCACAGGTACCTGCTGCACTTGTAAGTTAGGCTACTTAGTGACAGAAACATACAGATGTATACATATGTGTCTATCACAGTTTATTTTGTAGTAGCCATTTCTTGACTATAACTGCTGATAAACAGGCTACATTCCTTTACAGAAATCTGTTAGTAAAATGAAATTGTGTTTACTGAATAGTGTTGCCTTTTGCATACACTGTAACTATTCTTGGCTTCTTTGAAGAGTCTGTTCTATTTCAAATACCTCTGGAGTTCTGTAGGGAATCTTATAAGATCCAAAACTTCAACATTCCTGAGTAATATCTCAAAGTGTTGTTATTGTTCCAGAACAGTTATGCAAAAGCAAAACCCAGCGTAAAAGAAAACAATTGAACATGTGATGCATACTTACTGAAAAAGCCTAAAACGACCTGTATCAGGTAAGATTACAGGCAGGGAAGAGGGAGAGGAGGAAAGTTTATTTTCTGCCTGTGGCTTCCTTATCTACAATACCTTATGTTTTCCATTTAAAAATATTTCAGTTCATTTCCTTAAGGGTCTCCAAGCTTTGCTATTAATATGACAGCTGTTTGACAAGTTCTGAGAATCCAAAGATGTATTTTTAAATAAAGCCATTTCAGCAAACAAAAGGACTGTATAGAATTAATTTACATGAAGCTTTATATGCCTGAAGGGAGCAGCAACTTCAAAGCTAGAGCAATTAAATACAGTAAGCAATTTTGTACTTACGGAAATGAAGAAGCTGTCAGTTATCATCAATACTCACCCCCTGATTCACCATATACATGCAACCAAGCTAAAAACATTCCTCTTAGATTATCTGTTCTACAGGTAGAGATTTTACTCATTGCAATTTTTATTCCAGTTTTTATAAAACAAAGTAGTTCATACTTTTCAAATAAATAACAACTGTCTCTATATGCAGACACACTGAATATATAGATACATCTCATTTGCACCATACAGTCCATAGGCAAGTTTTTGTACCAACAGGAATTGCTTGTACTGGCTGACCCTGTAATAGTATCCCCCTGTTGTGACCAGCAGCAATAACCTTCACAGATCTCTGGAGGACAATAGTCTCATTCTATTACCGTCACAATGATTTAGCTTGTGCAGACTGCTGACACTATAAGAATGTAAAAGTAGTTTCAGATGCAGGTAGAAAAAAAAAAAAACCTTCCTAGAACCACTAAGCTCTATTAAAATAAAGAGCATGACTGCAAGTCTCCATGTAGAGAAACAACTAGTCAACACCGGTAAACAAAAAGAAAACAAAAAGATTGATACCAGACCACTATTTTTAATAAAATGTTAAAGACATTTCAAATACTGGAGTTTGTTCTGTTCCACTTTTGAAGTGGCACATGCTTTTTCAGGTTGCCTAGATATTAAATTCCTGAACATACATTGCTGGAAGTTTTATTATTTGTGAATCCAATGACGTTAAATTAAGCAAAAGAGACACTTATATAAACATAAGTTTTAAATCTAAAAAAAATGGGAATTTCAGCACTCATTCAGAACTTTAACTCGGCTTCATTGTTTCTATTGCAAACAAAGACTCCACACTTCAAGAAAAAAAAAGTGCATCATACATTTGATAGCACATTAGCTAGGAAGCAGTTTTTTAAAGAAAATATTGCAGGAAATCTACTACCAAATAGTAGCACTTGCCATAAGCTGAGAGGAAGAAATGATTATTTGAGTACCTTGGCTTTTGATTACCTCGTCAGACACACCTTTAAAAGGGCTTGATTCTTGTGAAGCAAAAAGCTAACTATCTGTGAAGAAAAAGGCGGGCAGGGGAAACAACCCCTAACAAACCACAGATCTCATGAACATACCATTCCCAAAATGCTAAAGTTTAAGACGGGGAATAATTTTTACATTTGTCACAAACAGTAATATTTATAAGTCATTTATCCATTCAAAGCGATTTGTTCAATGCCACACGAAGTATGACAGTATTAAAAGATTAGCGTATAACTTGGGAATTCTTGAATCATGCTCCTAAGCTCTACAAATAACACACGCCACCAAATTTATGCTCAGTTTACCATGGAAGAAATAGCTGAGATGGTTTAAGGTAGGTCTGGTGGCTTTGCAATGAAGCAGGTAATCCATCAGGCCAGTTCTGCTATAAGGACAATAATGTCCAACCTGCCAAAGAGTTATACCATAAGCAAGCACTGTAGCCTAGGTAACATGTGAGTTGTTACAAGTCACAATGCAATCATCTTGCTTAAAAGGAGACATTTTAAAAAGAACTCTTGCACTTTCATTGTATGCTGGTACAAGTCCACTGCTTTCTATTGTTTTTATTCTTCCAAAAGGAAATACTCTAGGTTTTGTGTTCCATTTGCAACATCACTCTCCTGTAAGGTTTTCTGTCAATTATCTGCAGTATTCACCTTATTTTTCCAGGAAAGTTTAGAGGTGCTTTCCTGTATTAGACACTATCCACCCCAGCAGGAAAAGTAAGTCTTTCAGGATGCCCTCCAGGACTCCTAATAGATTTTTTAAATTTTGACAACACAGTTTTGTCAAACATGAAATAAATTAGAAAGGAGAAAAAGCATCAGTAGAACAAGACTAGGACAAAAGGAATAACCTCAGTCATGTATTGTAGAATTCTGGGCAAAAATTTAATTCATTATAAAAAATGTCTATATTAAATGACGAATTATGGATCTTGATAGTAATTTCTTCATAGCACTATTTTCAGCATCTTAAATGTAGAGTAAAAAGATTAAAGTAACTCTGATCAAAAAAAAACCAGTTCTCGTTCCTCTAGCTGACCTTAACATTGGAGATGAATGAAAAAAAGAATAATAAAACTGCCAAATAGCACTGTTCTACAAGCTATTTCCTAAAAAGGTGTACTGGTTTTGGCTGGGATAGAGTTAATTTTCTTTACGGTAGCTGGTATGCTTCTATGCTTTGGATGTTGATAACAGAGGGATGTTGTAGTTATTGCTGAACAGCGCTTACACAGCAACAGGGCCTTTTTTCTGCTTCTAGTAATATATGAAAGTCAAATAATTATTTAAAAACAAAAGAAATTCAACTGTAACTAAAAAAAAAAAATCAACAAAGTATCTATAGAAACACATAAAACCCACAAATTTGTTTTAAACAAACTGTACTATTTTGCTATTTAAGAGTATCCCTTTAAGAAAAAACTTACATTCTAAAGAATTGTACAGTAGCTCAAAGTCTTCTTTTGTTTTAGGGTTCAGTCTTCGCTCGTGCTCCTTTCTTAGTTTTTCTTCTTTCTCTTTTTTTCTCCGTAACTCTTCTTGTGCCTCCCATGCCAGCCTTAACCTCTTTTCTTCCCTCAGATTTTGTACTACATTTATAGCACGCCAACGACGGAAATATGTCTGTAATACTATTACCTATATGTGATAAAATACCAAAGAATTGTGAATTTAAAACAAAATAGCATAGTATTTTGCTCTTAAGTGTTATTTTTTGTAGCTACTTATCTATATTTTCTAAGATTTGTCTGGTACTCAAACTAATTTAAATGTTACAAAACCAGTCATATACTATTAGTCTAAACACTAGTAAGCTTACTTATTTAGGTAACTGCAGGAGTTTAATCAGTGAGAGAAACAGGGGAGAAACTAGGTTCAAATAATCAAGTTAAAGTATAAACTGCAATTACAAAATCTATTTTTCTTTTTCAAATCTCTCCTTAAAAAACGCCTTTTGCCATGTATTGTTTATCTTCTTTTCTCTTCAGCTTTGTGGGCAGACATCCTCATTCTACTATCCGTTTATATAGATTGGGAATTTAGACACATATTTCCAAAATTTCTTTTACATTTCTAAATACAAAAATCAACACACATACACAGAAAGTCAACAGCACTTTATTTGTAAAAAAATAGCAAAAGTGAAATTACCAACACTGTTATGACAGAACTTAAAAAATAAAATTAAAAAATCTGCCTTCCAAAGCTGTGCCCATTAAAGACCAGGGCAATGTCTGTACTAAGCTAAGGGTGCACAACGCACAAGCCTGAGCTTCTGCCGGCTGCGTTAGGACTTACATCACAAGCAGCTTAGCCAGGTCAATACCATGAGCTAATAAGCATTGTTCAGCATTGAAGTCTATCAAGCACAAAACTCACACTAATACAGTTATACTGTCTCTAGAGATACTTAACCCAACATTTCTCTTGAATATGTCTTCAGGTAGTATTTCAATATGGAACTACACCGCACTGTGCGAATCCATCAACTTGAACCAACACCAAGCTGATATCTCTCTACTGTGCATTATAGATTACCTACAGATACATCACAGATTTCAGTAAGTGGCAGTAATAATCAGAGTAAAACATACCGGCAGTCCTGAGGAAACAGCAACCTGTTTGGGTTCCACTTCTACAAGATACTTGTTGCTACCAGCTGATGCTGACCAAACGAGAAGTTCTGACAGAAAACTTCTACCCAGAAGATTTCAAAGCATCTAGCCAACAATGCCTATCCAATTATCCTACTTGGACACATGAGGAACCAACTGTTCCTTCATTTAGATAGCTACAGACTGCCTGTTTTAAGCAGTCAAATTAATTACTAGAGCATTTACAAAGCAGTGCCCTGCCTAACACAATGTTCCATGTACTTGTTAGGTGTGCAGTCACCAAACAAGCAGTTTTCAAAAAGCAATTTGGAATGCCTAAATGGCATCCTCTGCACAATGACTATATCGAATGTGTCATCAGAATCACCTGCATGAAGCAACTCAGCACAGCAAAAAACTCCACAGGCCCATTGCATGTGTCTGAACAGCCAGGTTCTACCTTAATGCCAAAGCAGGAGCTTGAACATAATCCAAAAGAGAACAGTATGCCAAAGGTAACCTGTCAGGCCTCCTAAAACAAACAAACAAACCCGGAAACCACAAAACTCATAAGCTGAATGCAGGTCTCCTAAATCCTAATCCCATACTCTGTCCATTTGAGGCCATACATTAAGCATGTAGAATCACAGAATAGTTTGGGTTGGAAGGGACCTTTAAAGGTCATCCAGTCCAACTCCCCTGCAATGAGCAGGGACATCTTCCACTCGATCAGGCTGCTCAGAGCCCCATCCAACCTGGCCTTGGATGTTTCCAGGGATGGGGCATTTACCACCTCTCTGGGCAACCTGTTCCAGTATTTCACCACTCTCATCATCAAAAGTTTCTTCCTTTTATCTAGTCCGTAGCTTAGGTCCTTCTAAAGAGATCATGAAAATGCCACAGGGACAAGCCTATTTTAATTCCTAACACTCTATATGGAAGCTTAGCTGTCACTGTAAGACAGAAACCAGTAAAATCACAATTCCTAACATTTAAGAAACTACAAGGTCTCAAATGTCATTAAAAACCCTAATACTGTAAATGAGAAGACACACGCTTCCCCCATATCTGAAAGATTACAGAATGTGAAGATTAAGCAGACATTGTGCAGCTCACTGTTAAATTCACTCTTTGAACACTCTGAACACTCATTAAATATTCAGATATCCTTCATAATACTTTGCTTTACAGATACAGTTTCAAACAGATGAGAACTTACTGCTTCGAGTCTACGTTTATGGTATTCTTCCGCTGTGAGATACTTTCCAGGACTTACTAGTTTGTCAGTCATGTTTGACACATACAGGCCAATTTTAGTCATCTGTGTTGATGTTGTATTTTTTGTTTGTTGTGGCTTATTTTTTTCAAAAACCGTCTGGGGAAAAAAATGTATGTCAGATTATAACAGAAAATACGCAGAGATTTTTTTTCCTCATACAGTTAAGTGGCAAAATAACAAAAATCACAAGACGAATGACATTCATCCACTAAATACTTTCAATTGCACACGTATTTCTGAACTACTTCCTAATTCCTATTGGAAATAATTGTGTCAACATTCTATTCTGTTTGGCAAAAACAACATTCTAAGAAGATGCTACAAAGCCATTACCTGCGTTTGCCTACAAAAATCCCTACAAAATAATTGAATTCCTCTGTCAGGTCGTTTTTTGGGTATCGTTTGTGATCCTGCATTATGAAATTCCACTCCTGTTATCCTGTTCTTAAATCCACCCAGAAATGGTTTATGATAGGTAGGTCTTTCAATTTTTACAACTACATCTTGGAATGAATCAGAATCTGTTAAAATGGAAGTTCCAAGATAGAAATATTGTTTCTTTTAGTAACAGATTGAGATTAGAGCATGATTATATATATTGATACACATTTAAAAACAGTATTTACTTGTTTGTACTCTGACAGTTATGACATCAGGCATGTGGTAATCCTGTTGAACTGTTTTCCCAGGAAAATGTTCCTGATCAAGACATAACTTCTCAGACTGGATAGTTTCATCAAAATTTGCCCTAGTCCTCCTAAGAGCTTCATCATCCTCAGTCATGCTTCCTAAAAATAAAACCAAAATTAATTCCTAATATGCTTCTCAAAACAAACAAATAAATAAAATAACTCAAGTTTACCCTGAGATGATTTTATTGAAATACTGCAACACAGAATAATGATAGATTTTTCAGCTGGAAAGACAGTCTACTTGAAAGCTGCAATAGTATTATCACACACTTTTTAAAGAGATACCAAACGTAATACCATCATCACATAAAAAGTCATTCGTACTACAATTTTTAAAAAGTTACAGTAAGTGTTTTATTTGCAAATGCATAATTTTAAATCCAAGTTACCCATCTATACAGTGAACTTTTATTGAAAAACTTTACCTAAACCTGCTCCAATTTACACCTGATCTAAGCATACAATGGCTCAATCACTGCTGTCTTTCACACAATACTTGACATGGTGTTTATTCAAAGACTGCATTCTGAATCAGATCTGCTTAACTCTAAGCTCCAGAAATTACTTCTTTTTGATTTAGAGATAAGGGTCTATCTGGCTTTGGTACAGTGCCCTTCCTAGGAAGCCATCACCAGCTACTCGGAATGAGAGCATCCAAATGCCAGCCCAGCCAAGAGGAAGGCAATCAGCGGGTCCGTACTCTGAAGGGTTGCTCACTGCCCTTGCCTGCTGAGTGGGATGTGCTGCCTTCCGCTCCGAAGACCTAAGAAAATGGGGCACTGAATTGGGAAGAGGAAATAACACAGGACACCCAGAATGCAGAGAAGCAAGTGCAGGAAACAATGGAGTGTTTTGGGGACTGCAGGAGAAAGACGTGGATAACGGAAGGGTGGCAGGGAAGTTACAGGGGAATCTCAGAGACGTAGAATAGTAAGGTGATTGCTATGATTTAGTCTAAACTGTTAGTAGCCCATGTACTCATGCGAATTATGCTCTGCTGTTTTGCAAATGCGTGTACAAAACAGGTATACATATATGTTTCTGGAAATTAAGATCACTCCATAAAATGTTGTATTAGTCTATAAACTGCTACTGCAACTTGGGAGAAAGAATACATTCCTCACCTTTTCAAGTATGTTTTATGTGAGAATTTAAAAAATTACTTCAAGACTGAAAACCAGCAAACATGAACAGAATGGGCAGGGGGGGTGGGGGGTGCAAGAAGCCATAATCAAGTTGAAGAAAAAAAAAAATCTCTTTAAAGCCCTAAGGTCCAACATTTTAATAACTTCTTTACCTGTTACCGTCCTACTTGATGTATTCTCTGATAGTACTGAGTTTTGGGATGTTCGTTCTTCCCTTCCTGAACTCCTTACTTCAGGTGAAGTAGAATAACTCTCATTGGTAACAGGAGATGCGCTCTCAGAATGTGCGCTGAATGGAGCATCAGACACGTCTGGCATGTTATTTGCAATCACTTCTTGATCGCCGAGTCCTTCTCCAGGCTGTTCCCACTGTGCTAAACTTGGCTGCTCCAGAGAAGACTGCTGCTCACAGCCCTCCTCCGGCTGCACAGTGCCTGTGTCTTCTGAAAGCAGAAGCTTCTCTGCTGGGTCCCCGTCCTTGGACTCTCCAACTGCCCTTCTCCGCAGGGATGCAGATGGTTGCTCTGCATCTGACCTTTCCATTGTAACAACTTCAAAGCAACTATCCGATCTATCTTCCATTTCCTAAAGCATCAGTTGCACGTTTTTAACCGTTCTGCAAGAATAATCACAGGATCTATTTAAAATGGCATACCAGCACACTTCTACTACCAAACATACGGGTGACTCAATATCCTGAAAAGCTTTTTCTGTATCTATTCCCAAATAGCCTATTTAGAATAGCGCGAGGCCTTTGCTTCCACCAAATGCAAAACACTTGACATCTCACTGGCGTTCAACACACATCATACCCCATGGCATTGCCAGCATAACCCGTTCTTTCTGTACAGCTATACGCGTACGTGTAACCAGACTTTACCGAGCAGCATCACCCAGAGACAGCACGCCGTTAGGGTTTCCCGCGCTGCCACTGCAGTGAC
>NW_009595067.1:0-18809 GCF_000690535.1 Cariama cristata
CTACCCAGGGAGGTGATGGAGTCCCCATCTCTAGAAGTGTTTAGAAGACGTGTAGGTGTGGTGCTGCGGGATGTAGTTTATTGGTGGCCTTGGCTGTGCGAGGCTAACAGTTGGAGTTAATGATCTTTAAGCTCTTTTCCAGTGCAAATGATTCTATGATTCTATGAATCAATGGCTCCCACCTAAAATCTAGTGAACGTGTTGCCATATTTATTGCAAGTAAAATTGTAGTAGACGGTTTCTCCGGAGAGATTAAAAGCTGCCAAAGTTATCAATTTTGTATTTCAAATTAATTTAATGAAATCTGATATTTATAGAACTAAGGAATGGAGAACACTTGTTAGACTGTCATATGTACTGGAAATCTATAAGGAACTTCTTTTCTAACAATCAAGATGACTCCCATAAGGATATTAAAGAAAATTATCTTATAGATCTAATCTGCTTGTAATGTAGTAAGAGACCTTGTTACAAGAAAGAAAAAAAGAGAAAGTTTGAAAACCAGGGAGAATCCAAATCAATAGGGGAAAAAATTGCTAAGCTTAGTTAGAACTGTAAAGCTGAAGCTCACCTTTATGTTTTATTAAACATATTCAGGTTCCTCCTAAAGTCACTCACTTGTACATTGTGTGAACTGCACATTGAATTTGAGATAACAGACCTATTAATCACAGATGAAAAGTTAGCAGTGGATTTAAAATACCTACCAGATGTGATAACGAACTCAGGATTTCCTGTAACAGTCTTATACTGTTCTAAGAAAATTCTCAAATGTCATGAAGACCAAAGAACAGGTTCAGGATGGATTCATGATAGAAAACAATATTTAAAGCCCCTTATCTTCTTCTTATGGTGTATAACCTGCTCTTTTTTAAACCTTGGTCTTTAATAGATGCAAGTTTTAGAGCTATGCCTAGTTCGTGCTAAGTAATTCATCTAAATAAGACACAGTGTCTGAAACTAGAGACAAAAAGGAAATGTTTTTCAGTGGGTTGATGAACTGCAAGGACAAGCTACATGGTGGATTTTCTTTTAACTTCAATCAAACTCTCTTCAACTTGTACTTCAACCAACATGTATTTATTCAGAATTAGCAAATACTTCATGAAATGTGACCGAAGTCATAGAGAAAGCCTGATAGGCACGATGGTCATTCCCAGAATTGTGTTTTGTGAATGTCTAAACCTGGAGCAATGATATGCCATTATTTTAACCATATCATGAAGATATTAATTCAATACCTAACTCCTCTGTGCTGACAAGGATTAAGAAGAGCCCTATATACTTAGAATTAGACTTGTAAGTATATATACATGTAGAACATTTGAGATGTCAGCAGACTTCAGTCTATCTCCACTGGCACTTGGCTATTAAACAGGACCTTGAGGACTCCGTAGCCAAAGATAATTACGCATCTCAGTCTTCTGAGCAACTAGCCGAAAGGAAAGGAAATAACAGAGAATAAAACCAAATGTCATGAAAATGTGATGGTATACATTCAAAAAAATATGGATCAGTGCAATACATTTACTTTTCTTCACTGTCTCCAAATTCAATGATTTTGCAGCTTCTGTCTCCCAAACCCATCCCTTCTGTGTCACCATTTTCAGACTGTTATCCTGCCTCTGTTCTTCTGTTCAGTGGAAGAGTTGGAAACAAACATTTGTTTCTCATAAATATCCTCCACTATTTCAGTAATGACATCAGAAGGAAGATGAGGAAAAGGTGAGGGAATATCACCTTCATGCACAAAGTCAACTTTTTAAAGAGGCACAGCATTTGAAGGGAGCTTATTCCTTCTCCGTGTTGCTTCCCACGGTGACAACTGCAGTAGTCATGACAAACAAATTCCTCCCAAGTCCCTGTCTTGCTAAAAGTTAGTTGTCTAATATGCAAGTGGTCCTTATGGTACACTTAATTTCTCAAGAGTAGTGACAAGTCTCACCTTTATAAAGACATCCTTCTCTAACTATTCCATACATCAAATAAATGCGTAGGTTGGCAGTGCTTAGTGCTGGAGAACGGAGGCGGAAGCACATGTTATGTAGAGGAACTCCTCTTGGGCACTTATTTAAAATGTGTATGTAATACTTCCTTCACCCATTCCTGTTTTGCTTTCCAGAACTGACTTAAAATAATCCAAATCTTCAGAAGTCTCTACAGAAAAAACATACTACAAATAACCAAGAAAGACGAGATAGATTAAAAAAAATCTCCTAGGGACTTAGCTGTGCAAGTGTCAGCGCTGCTGTCCTGGAGTAGCCCAAAGAGTAGTTTGCAACTCAGTAATAAAAAAGGTACAAACAGGATGAAGAAGAGAAACACTGCACCATATGAAATAATTTTAAAATCAACACAACTACTTTTTAATCCATTCTTCTCTCTCTTTTTCAATGTTGTTTAGCAGAACAACCACAAGTCAGTAATACATGTGTTCTTTTCCAGGAGCATAGCACAGGACTGCACAGCACGGAGAGGACTTAGCCTGGTACAGATGGAAAAATAGGGAACCTGAACCTCCATAATGAACAAAAAAATCTCTGATTTTGCTCAGGCAAAACTTCTCTACTGGTTTGGAGTAACTGAAATGTAAATTATCTGCACAGAATAGCAGTCATCTCTTTCATTCTGAGGGGAAACTTACTTTAGATTATACTTCCATTTTCCTTTGACAGTGTTATCATTTTCTTTCAGTTCACTGTAACTCCTCCACACTTGCTTCTGTCTAGTTTAATCTTTCTTCCTATTTCAAACCTGCTCCAGCTCTTTTGTTTTTCTCTTTTTTTCCATTTCCGCGTTGCTCCCAGAGATGAAGTAATACAAGACATTTCTGACTTTCCTTTATACTCAGTTTTGCTTACTTTTCCCTTTGAAACATTGTTAAGTCTTGATCTGAATGCTTGGTTTCTCTCTTTATCAACAACATGTTAACTTGTACTAGTGTTTTAGTTCTCTATTTTCTCCTTTGAGTATTGTACTTGCAATGAAACATTTGTTTGACTTGCTGTTCTTTTTCAAAAATTGCTGTCTGTTTTGTGTATGCAATACAGCAGAAGTACAGGAATGGTGATGTGCATGCTACACATTGCAATGCACTATTGATGTTTCTATTTTATTATAAAATGTTTGGGTATATATAATTAAAAATAATTATAAGCCTGAAGAATATGGGCAATATGAAAAGCATCTGTAATGCTTTGGAGAAAAAAAGAAGACATTTATTTAAGTCACTGGGCTCATTTGCATGATAAATAACTGCTTACATAGAACCTGAGCGGAATCTATTTGTTCATCCCACTCGATATTCAAATAACACGTCATTATGGGAAGTTCTTTCCAAACTGATTTCCAGATGGTCCCAACAGACCAACCAAAGCTACAGACGGTGTAGCAAACCCAGCACTGTGTCACTAACAGAAGTCATACCTGCATCTCTGAGGGGTGGAGGGAAAACACGTGACACTTACTTACCTATCACAAATTATGAAAATCTTTCTTGCTGATTGTTTCTATCTATATAATTAAAGCATATAAATATCCTACAAGAACAGCAAGTGGGCAAACCTTCCACATCAATCTGAGCCAACTCATTTTCTTCTTCTACTCTATAAACATATTTGAATTTTGAGTGTGACCTGCACTGGCCTGTTCAGTGTGATCCGCAGTCAGCAAAGACAGCTATTTACTTCCAAACCCTAAAACTCAAGGATGTATTTCCAGTACAATGAGGACAATATTGAGGATGAGGTACTACATTTAATTTTAGTCACCCATACTAAAAAATGACCTCATAGTGTAACAGCTACACAGAGCAGCTACTGGGAAAATTCAAGAAATGGGCAGCTTTTTGTATAAAAGGAGACTGAAAAAATTTGTACTGTGCAGATTAGTAAAAAAAAGGCAACTGGGAATATTATTACTCTCTACAAATATAGCTGACAGGGTAGCTAAACACCAGGAAAGAAAAGAAGGGCTGAGTAAGGTAGAAAACAGTGCTGACTTGAGAACCCACGAGTGTGACTGTGTATGAATAAAATTAGGCTGTAAGTACGTGCCGCAGCCTCGAGCACCTTCCAGCTTCTCGCGTAGGTGGCTGAGCCCAAGGACAGCTCCTGTGCCACAAGAGCTTCTCCAAAGCCAACAGTGAACAGGAGCTGCCCCCTCCTCCCTCGGGACCTGCTGCAGGCTGAGGGTCCCGTGCTGGTCCCCGCCGGAGCCACGCGGCAGCGGTGCTGCGGCTCTCAACCGTCCTGTGCCTCACCGCTCCACAAACCTCCCTCCAGATCCTCCCAGCTGGCATTGCCAGGGGAGGGAAGGAGACATTAAAGGGGGATTAAAATCACACCTAGACAATTAACAACCTAAGATTATACAAAATGCTCACTGATAGAGTTTTATATCAAAACGCACTGACGTGCTAAGTGGTTTCTGATGGTCCAATTCAGATTTCAGAAGTTTTCATTCATCAGAAGTGTGACGTGTGTAGTAGAGCTTTGTTCTAGCAGTCATCAATTTAATTTTTTATGACTGTGTGATTTTTACTGTGACGATTGCTATCCCATAGACATCTTACTCTGTAGGATAACATTTTGAGCTGTGAGTAGCCCTTCCTCCGATATGAATTTAATTTCTCCAAACAGCATGAGAATTCCTTTCTTTTTTTCTGTTTCAGCTCCTCAAAGCAGTGAAGAGGAAGAAAATTTGTCTCAGAATTAAGCAGTTACAATATCTGCTTTTGAAAAATAAAACAGCAGTGAAAAGCCTCTTGTAAACAAAATCTTTTAGGAAAGAAGAAATGTTACAAAGGTTTTTCATCCACATTTACCATCGTTCAGAGTGAGAAAAATGGATTTTTAGATTGTTTAAAATATATTGTGATCTCTTTTTCTTAACATATAAATAACAATGCAAGGAAAGTAAAATACATCAAAATGAATTCTAAAGTGTAAGGAGGAAGATGAGCATAAGGACATAACAACACTTTCAATTGCAGTTGTAAAACAACATTAAAACGGAGGGAAAAAAAAAGTGGTTACCTTAGCAATCTGGATTAATTCCCAGATTTTCCAGAACTCACATGTTGTTAGTAAACCACTTGTTCATAAATCAAAATCTCAACCCGTGCCTATATGTGAGAAAAGTAGGGTTAGCTCTGCATCACCTTGGCTAGTCCCCATGCCCGTGGGGGTCCTAACACCACACGTGGCTGTCCAGCAGAGCAAGGGTCTCCACCCTAGCCCTGCATCACCTTGGCTAGTCCCCATGCCTGTGGGGGTCCTAACACCACACATGGCTGTCCAGCAGAGCAAGGGTCTCCACCTGCAGCCCCACTGGAAGCAGTGCAGAATATCACGATATTCAGCATAGATGCAAGTGTCATCATCAACCCAAGAAGAAGGAATAGCTCTGAACAGAAGTGAAATTTTCCTTGTCACATTGACTGACTGGTACGTAAAAGAATTACAACTGGTGAGTGCTTTTTGTCTGAACAGCAGAGCTATTTTTAACTGACATTTTCTTCTTCTTGAGCCTCATACACATCCCAGGGTTAAGTCAAAATTTAACAGAAAATAACAGTGCCTACTTCTGAGAATGAAAGAATAAAACCTTTCTGAAATCCCCTTTCTTTTGTGTCGAATATTGGCAATACCATCAACTTACTAAGTTTTCAACAGATCTGAATACATCTGGGGAAGAACAACCCCATGCACCAGTACATGCTGGGGGCCACCCAGCTGCAAAGCAGCTTGGTGGGAAAGAACCCTGGGATCCTGATGGAGACCCAGTTGAACGCGAGCCAGCAATGTGCCCCTGCAGAAGAGCAGACTAACGGTATCCTGGGCTGCATTAGGCAAAGTATTGCCAGCAAGGGGAGGGAGGAGATCCTTGCCCTCAGCATTGGAGTTCTGTGTTTGGTTCTGGGCTCCCCAGTACAAGAGAGACATGGAGCTACTGGAGGGAGCCCAACGAAGGGCCACGAAGATGATTAAGGGACTACAGAACCTCTCTTATGAGGAAAGGCCGAGGGAGCTGGGACTAGAGAAGAGAAGGTTCAGGGGGATCTTATTAATGTAAATAAATACCTGGAGGGAGGGGACACAGAGGATGGAGCCAGACTCTGTTCAGTGACAGAACCAGAGGCCACGGGCACAAACTGAAACACAGGAGGTGCCATCTGAACATCAGGAAACTCTTCTTGGCTGTGAGGATGACAGAGCTCTGGCACAGGTTGCCCAGGGAGGTTGTGGAGTCTCCATCCTTGGAGATATTAAAAAAACATGTGGACACAGCCCTGGACGACCGGCTGTAGGTGGCCCTGCTGGAGCTGGGGAGTCAGGCCAGATGACTTCCAAAGGTCTCTTCCAACCTCAACCCTTCTGTGGTTCTGTGGTTCTGTGATTCTATGAATGCCATTTTACCTTATTCAGCTTGTCCCATGACACAGAAATGACCCTGTCCTCTAGCTTTTCAAGGCACTTTCCATGAACTGTAGATCCATCTGTCCATAGAGCCAGTGCACATCGCGAAGCCTGGATGTCTGCATTATCTTATGCACCAGGTGGAACTTTTAGATGGCAAACAATTCACTAGGTACACTGAAACAGTGTATCATCTTTTTATCATCACAGATAATCTGACATAATATTCATAGTAGTTTAATTCTTTCTGTAGAGCTGAACAAAAATCTGATTTTCCATCTTGTTACGACTTTCAAGATTTCCATTATTTGCCCATCTCATGTTTTGTACTTCTCACATCTTTAGCACAAGACAAAAAAGAAAAAGCTCACATTTTCATGAGGTGAGACTATGTAAAGGAAACAATGTTACAATAATTCAAAACATTTTGTTTCAATCATTGAGTGTTTCACTTTGTGGATTTTTAAAGACTTTCATGTTTTAAAACTCCTTCCACAGCAGAACTGGAAAAAATTAATTTTTAAAATTGTCAAAGCAGAATGTTTACATAAGTTCTTTTGCAGATATTTGGGTTTTTTTTTTTTAAGATAAGAAGTTTGACACAACAGACAGTCTTCCTGAGAGAAATTTATTCCAACCAAAGTGGAAAAAATAATGTAATTCACTTTCTACACTGTGGAATTCAATAGTCCTAGCTCTGAGCTCAAGTGGTGGTTACTTCTGCCTGATTGTCATCTCGAGTTTGATTTTAGTAAATCGAGACAACTTGAAAAACAATGGTGACCTTAGGAATGTGCCTACGCTCTCCGTTCTTAAATGAACGGGTAAGTGCTTGATCTAACGCTCATTCCAGCTCAACCAAAATGCAAAGTTTATCAAAAGATAAAGCAACTAAGTGACTTTTCAACTGACATCAGTGGGAGCAGTTTATCTTGTGACAGCTCTCTGAAAGGGAGACAGAGAACATTTCTGGTATTTATTTATAACACAAACAAAAACCGTGGGGTTTTTTGTTGTTGTTACTCTCAGGAACTGTATTTTGCAGCTCTCCCTTGCTTAAAAAACAGCATTTCAGCTGTCCCTCTTCTTCCTTGTCATTCAGTCTTTCGCTCCGGAGTCTTGTAGATGTCATAAGCACTTCTGAGACTGAGGTAGCAGGGTTCGGTTCAAAGGAGGAACTTCATGTTTTGATGCCTGTTTGAATCTTATCTAAGCTATCCAGGTTTCTCAGCTCTCAAATTTGCTATGGGGAGCTCAGAGGAATGCTCTTTTCTTCTCTTTGTCAAACTGCTCTGTCTCATTTGACAAATGCTCATGGTTATGCGAGTAAGTTTCCAGCATTTTGAAACTGAGAAACATTGCATTGGGTTGGAACATTTCTGCTTGTGAGCAGAGCTCATTACATTTCAAAAAGGAAAGAAAAATATTTTTTCTGGTATTTTTCAACTACAGAAGCTGAACCAAAAAGTACATAAAAGAACCTCTTCTTTAATTAAATATTTTCATTTTTACTTGTCTTTTTCTCCATGTTCATGTAAATTAATACTTTTTTTTCTGGACCTCTCTTGGCATTTGCTTCTCTTCACACAGCACTACTAAAGGAGAACTTCCCCTGCAGGGGTGGGCAGTATCTCTTTGCCTGCACTCAACAGACTGATTTACATTGTAAAACTCTATACCCTTGTCCCAAAGGCATAAGCACGTAACTTCCACAGCACACCCATGACTTGCCAGTTTTCACAAAAAGGCAGGTACCGGGAGCTACTCTAGAAAACAAGTTTCATTCTACCTTTGTTTCAGAAACTGATATGCTCCAGAGAAGTTATTATTTGTGCTCTTAGAAGACTTTATAAGTGACCTCTGTAATCGAAGATGTGCTGGTTCTCAAGGTTTTCTACATGTAGTCCCATATTTCAAGTTTTTTTCCCTGCTTTTGAATATATGCTCTGCACTCCAGATGATGAAGAACCGGATTAACAACAGTCTGTTATGAGGACAGGGGGTCTCAGTCGTGTTGTGTCAATATGCCAAACCTGATCATCAAGGTAAAGCTCTTAATACTTCTCAAAGCTCAAGAATTATGCCTAATTAAGGGTAAGGTCACACAACTCAGATCACTTTTTCTAACTCCTGTGTGTTTATTTGTCTTTCAGGTGTAAATAGCAAGTTGCAGAAGCCACACTTCACACAGGACATTTCCTTGCCCACTCTGCGAGTGCTGCCGGGAATCAGTTCTGTCGTTAGCAAGGATGCTTTCCTGCAAGCTGCTGAAAACTTTGGGTCTGATTCAGCAGCACGGCTGGGCATATTCTTGAAATAAGCGTTTAAACAAACACGAGCCCAGAAAACAGATGCAATCCTATATTCAAAGGAGATGTCAAAGGTAATAGAGCTCACCTGTAAACTCATGGAAGCTTGAACAAATGTGTAAATACGTCTGGTTAGAACGGTGAATCTATATTCTTTCCACTTTTCTTTGGTAATTCCTGTAAAATCATTGTTACTGCTCTAGTCTGGTATTGTGTCACAATATTATAAAAAAGGATCTGAAAATGGCACTTCGTTATTTTTAGTATATTTCTTAATGTAAAGACAGATTATTCCTATTAAGTGACATTATGCTTCAGTTTTAAATTTTTAAATTTCCATTTAAGTTTTCATGTAAAATCCCCTTAAAAGCAGGGAAAATAATATCCTATTACCAAGTGTCTGTCTTTCCTTTTGTTTGTTTTTTTAATTAAAATTATCATAACTGTGTATCACCAATGTCAGCAGTGCAATTATTTTTCCCATATTTTCAACACAAAGCACCACCACCAGGACAGGAAAGGTGGGGCCCCTCGATTGACAGACAGGGCCCTTCGCCAATGAAATGTCCCAGTCCAGAGGAGTTTCTAGACCACTGACCATATACCACACCAGGTCAGATTGGACCTAGGGTATAAATGGAGCCCAGTCGGAGGCCATGTTGTGTGGGTCCTCCTCGGAGCAGTGGGTCTGCAGTTGGGGACCCTCCCCTTGAGTGGGGATGCCTCCCGAGGTAACTTCTGCAGCTTGAGAGCCCTCCTCTTATAGGGGAGTGATTGCGCATTTTGGATTATCATTGCAAACCTTAGGAATTCCTGGCTGAGCTGAGTAGTAATTGAATTCCACTTGGTATCCTGAACCTGTGTTTGCTAAATGTCTGTCAGAGTGTAAAGTGATATTGATTAAGAGCACATTTTTTCTTTTTTATCCTGAGTTTATCGTTGATTAAATAACTTTGGTTAGACAAATAAATTCCTCTTTGAGTTTGCCATCTACCTGGTTTCATTGTGCATAAGTAATCTTAGACATAAACCATTGACCATGTCTGGGACTGGGAGTGGATCCAGCCGCACCTAAATCCCTCTCTGAGAAGGAGTCCAGAAAGCAAGGGGTCCTCTCTGAACCTCATGACTCAACAGGAGGATCTCCCCTACAGTTTTGTCTAACCTTGTCCCCTACACAGTAAACACTGGCATGCCTCCGCATCACCCATCCAGAGACTTTTACTGAAAGGTTAGCTCTCTATGCTGAGTTTATGGTTTCAGCTTCTCATAAAAGCTATCCAAACTGAGTATGGTTATATATTACACAACTTCCTTTGACAGTATCTGTAAACAGAGAGGAGCTATTGCCTTACACATTGTAAAATCTAGGGAAAAATATCACCATAACCAAATACATTGTGTGAACAAACAGATTGAAAAAATACGTCCCAGAAGAGGGGAAAAAGAAGGCTTCCTATATCTGCTTGTTCAGAAAAAAATAAACAAGTGGTTGGATTTTTAAAACAAATGGGTTAAAGGGAGGAGAAGGGTGAAATCAGTTTTCCTATCAGCCAGAGATAACCTACTCATGTAAAGAATTCATCTTAAAGTTCTCTCTGTTCTGGGGAAGTTAGCCTGATTTGCAGCAGTTGAAAACCAAGCCCACAGTTTGTTTGTTTGGGGTTTTCTATTTACATTTCAGGATAAATATTTCCTGAAGCTTCTAAGAGACAGTACGGAGAAAAGAACCTTCATAAAGGAAATGAGAGCAAGAAATGCATTGGAAGAACAGTAAATGTTTCTTAAATCTTTAATTCCATTCTGAGCAGGCTTGAAATAGATCAGTGTGCAGTGGGGTATGCAAATTGAATAGCCATCCATTTAGAACAACCTAAATTCAGCAAGTCTAGTGTAACGGGTCCACATACTGATGTTTTTTTTTCTGAATGTGTGTATTTTATTTCTAAAAAGTTAATACAAATAAAAAATATATCTTAAAAGTAGCATTTTTAAATGGAGGTAACATTAAGGAGTTCACACAGGGTCCAGCCTTGCTTGCAGAAGAAGTTGCAGCCGCCAGTTCTCTACCAATGCACAGAACCTACATTTGATCTGCTGGAGGGGCTGTTTCTGTGGATCCTGTTTCATTCACTTCAACGAAAATGCAGCAATTTCATCTAAATGTTTGAACTATTTAATCTAGTCCAAATTGATTTTGCTTGACATAGCTCAGAAGAAGTCTCCCACACTACTCTGCTGGGCACGTACCCACAAAATGGTGAGCCTCTTCGTAGCACAGCGCTCGTTTTCCACTGGAACAGCCGTAGCCAGAGGATTACTTCCATCTACATCCTGCTGAGACAGCTTAGATAACTGTGAAGTTAGCGACATGTAACTTTTTACTGAAATGGCTTTGGACTTTTGTATGTTTCTCTAATAAAGTAAAATTTCAATTACAGGCGTTAAGTCACGCTTGTTGCCCCCTGACATGAGACTTTCCACTGTCTCTGGAGTGGTTGTGTTTGTCAGCAAGCTTAAGAGGCTAAAGGCCATCTAAATTTTGACAGATGTTTAGGGATTATCTTAAACTTGAAAATTACAATTCTAACAATGTTGCGCTTAGTATCATTAAAAGTAGTGGCTATTACTGACAGCAGCCAGTAGAAACAAACCATTGAACCACATTTCTAGGTTTTTTTTACTTGTGCATTGAACTCCCCTTTGTGTCGTCAGTTTTCCTCTACAGTCAAACCATTTTTCCCTTGCTGAAAAAAGCACGTCCACATAATTAACAGCCAAGCCAAAAATCTACAATTAGTGAGAAGCAGCACAGAAGTTTTTACACACATTGTTGTCAAATGCTATGGATCCTCAGATTTTCCTAATTAATGCCTAATTTCCCTCAAGGATTTCCTCTTTCTTAGACACCCAGGTTTTAAATTAAACATTTGCAGGAAGTTCAGAGATCGATACGTTCATAGGTTATACTGTCGAATATGAACTCTTAGACTCTTCTGCCACAACAAGAAGAGATATGTGAAGGAGTACATAAGGTTTATAAGCCCCAGTTATGATGGGAACAGTGTAAGCAGTCTGAATAGAATGAAAACTGGGTCACGAGTCGCATGCATTTTTTTATTCAATCTTAACAGAATCATTAATGGGGTGTAATTCTGGCATATCTGTAAGCAATCTCTCCATAAAAAGAAGGAGAGTAGAAACATAGAAACATTTAAATAGAAGACAAGTTGCCACTGTTAGCATTATCTTATTCTTGAAACAGAAAGCCTACCCATTAGAGAACGAAGTAATGTGGCTCTGTCCACTACTTAACAGTACTGTGCTGACCCAGCCACGCTGATGCCATCAGTGATTTGATTAAACTGTGGCTATTTCTGGTCCAACATAGAACTTCCACATATAAATCAACAGGCTGAAGAACAGGGAGTGTTACCACAGCTTCTCAACCAGCCTCAAAAACATAATAAAATACTTTGGTGCCTGGGGTACAATCTCTCCCTTCCAGCTCTGCAGCTGTTTTCATTTTGACAGGCATTTTTGTACACACTTGTAAGTAAAAATATGGCTGTGAGTAAAGTTCAGTATTTGCTTTTACATTTAAAGTGTTTCCTTGAATGCTGTCACAAAATTAAATCTCTAGATGACAAGCCAACCTCTAATCAATAGAGATAGAGAAAAAACTTCACCAAAGAGATGGTCATTCCAGAATTGTATGTAGTTTAGTATTTTTCTCTATCCTCTGACGCACTGATAGTGGCTCCCTGTCAAAGACAGGATAACAGAACAAATGAATTACTGATTTAATTTGCTGTGGCAGCTCCTACGTTCCTAACCCATCTTGCCCTGCTTTTCCTCATCAGAGGACACTTCTAATGTCAGTACCATTGTGTTTCCTCTGGTGATTTCTCCGTACCAACATACTGGTAAACCACAGACTTCGCAAGCTGTCTTTTTGTCTGGGATACGTTCACGCTTAAAGGTCTGGGACAGAGTCACATCCCTTTGTAACTTCTTCTTTCCTAATTCACACAACTCTGTTGTTGGTTCCATCATTCCTCTGTTCCTTTACTTTTGCTTGTGCAAGGTTGCCAGATTTTATATATGACAATTGCAGGACTGTATTATTCCTATTTCTGTATTCTTGCTACTTTATGAAATCTACAGGGTTATACAATAAGGATTACTAGTTTGCAGAGACAGTAAGATTTTTTATTTTTGTCTTTGTAGTTTCTCATTATTCGTCAATGGAACAAGTAGTTACTTCCTCTACGTTCTTCTTTTGCATTCCATATTTTATAGTTTGGAGATATGTGATAGAGATTCAGCTGACTGATCAATCATTTATATTTATTTGCACTGAACTATCCTTTTTATCCATTATTCTTGCAATGTCCTTTGCCTTTCTTTATCTATGTTCTGCCTTACTATTTACTGTTACCTTTCTATCTCAACCTCCAGTTCTTTTTTGTTTTGTCCTGATATTTTAGGACCAATCATCAACTATCAAAGTCTTTGGCAAGTAGGAGATTAGAGGCTGAGATACCCAGGTATAATCAGTTGAAAACACAGGAGTCTCCATATCGTAATCTTCATGAATATTATCATAGCCCTTCAGTTCTTGCAAAGTGCATTTCTGAGGTGTCGAAAAAGCTTTCCTGGAAGGTTTCCTGGCAGTACCTCTGCAAGTGTTACAGAGTATACTGTTGGTTTTGACATATCTTACCTACCTCTCCCATAATCCATTTAGAATAAAACCTGGTTTTGTTGTACTCAGTTCTATTCTGTTCTGTTTATTTCTTTACACTGAAAAGGGAGGAGAAGTGCAAGACTTTTCTCTCTGAGATCCTTTTCTCTGTGATCACTTTACTTTCCACACACTAATATGCCAGCTTTTTGGGCCTTATCCTTGTGATCTTTTACAAAAGAAACGTCTGTAGTGATTTTCTTCAATCCTCACAGACTCATTTACATCATACACGTAAGATGTGGTCTTTCAATGGGACTTTTTGGTTTTTAATAAATATTAAATGAAACTATATTAGATCTTCATTAAACCTCACGATTACTAAATGTTAGTAAAAAGCCAAGACACTTCAGCCCAGAATTTTCTGTGGGTTTCAAACAGCCAAAAGAGTCACTTGAGTCTTCCAGAAAGAATCTGTTTGCTCTCTGTCAGTGATACTCTCATGCCTTTCTTCAGTGTTGGTCATTTCCATGCATTCAAATTAACAGCTCCTCACATTTAGAGCTTTGCCCTTATTTTCTTCATCCACCCACCCTGTGAACATTAGCTCTTCAGTTGTATGTTTAAAATCAAATAAGTCCCCTGTGATTCCAAGTTGTTGCTTTTTATTGTAAAGTCACATAGGTCCAGGTCAATAGGACTGCTCTCAGTCTGTAGACCCTTTTTATTTTCTTCCCTGTTTTTATATTACTTTTCAAAAGATTCCTGTCATGCAAGAGGACTCTGGCAGATGCTGGAGTCCATTGATCTGAAAGCACAGTGAGGGGGCTGGAGGGTGAGATTTGTACATGTTTATAGGAATCCCAGTATACAATCCAGTATCATTAAGCAAGCAATTCATAAAATTGTTTAGTAAATAACTCAAATTTGTTTTTCAGAGATATGAACTGTTTAATACACAGAACTAGGGCGGAAGAGCCCATTTGGATGTCATTCTGGAGTTTCTTTTCTCTGTGCTTCCCTGTATGGAAATCACATAGACCCCCAACATTTCTGAGCTCTGTAATGCCACACTGTCACTTAGGGTCACTCTGGGACAGAGATTCTCTTGTTCTCAGGACACAAAAAAAGGAGTATTCTACCTCCTTTCTCTGCTACTCACCAAGAAGAGGCCACCTGCACACAGAAGGCCCTGAGGACACTGCCATGGTCTCACTTGTCTGTCTGGATCTCTCAAAGCTCTTCAGTCTTGAAGAGGAATTATGCACTGATGCATTCGTGTGGTGCTTTCACTGCTCAGTCTTTGTGGCAACACAGAAAGATGGCAAACAGCAGCGGTTGGAATTCATAGCAGGTTAATGTAGCTACGAGCACTTACAGTTAGTGGCCAAAGCCTAAGTCATCCTTCCTGTGGCTTTTTCTTATTCACATACAAGAATAAATGATAGATGAGTCAGACACCTCTGTGTAACAGAAAAACTCCACTGTGTTTGCACATATATGCATCATAATAAACTTTTCTGCTGGTATAGCCAGGTGCTGAAAGCCAACAGGACAGAATGTCTCTGACATTGTACTTCGGTAGCTCTACTCACATACTGACTGGTGTGGCAGTGCCGTTCGGTCACCCTCCCCATGGCCAAAGACATGCGGCTGTCATTGGCAACCTCCCAGAGGTCTGCAGTGGTTGTTTGGCGGCATATCACTTTAGTACTCTGTGTTGTCAGTAAATCAACATATTGGTTCCTTCACTAAGTAGCTAAGCTTGAGATAAATACATTAGTTTTTTTCTATAAATTAGAAAAATGCACCTTCTAAGGTATATGTTAGCATCAAATGTGAAAGTTAGAATTTGAGCTGTACAGTAAGATTTACAGAATCTTTTATAGGTGATTTATTATTTTTTTAGAGAGGACACATTGCTTTAATTTAAGTGGAACTATTGGGCCCAGAAGTTCCAAAATATTAATACAAACTTGTCACGTACAACAAAGTTAACTATGTTTTGTGGGTTTGATTGCAAGATTAGAAAATCCATGCCAAAAATTGGGAATATATAGATCCAAAAAAAAGCAATCGGAGATTATTAAATTAAAATGGAGTAGGTTTTCAGGACAGACATAATTTTTTTTTTGAGTCATTATATTCAGTTTGAATCTCTTACTCTCTCAAGAGCATGCTTCATTATAAGGAAAGTTAGACCTGTTGAAATTTGAAGTGATCTGTAAGAAAGTGGCAGGGATGTTCCTGATTTTGACACAAATTTTAAGACTTCAGAAAAAAAAGTTGGGAAAATTGCATCCCTTTCTGACAGTTGTCAGATGGAAGACAGGGAAACATTCAGTCAAGAAGATACTTTGAGCTGACAAGTCTGTAGCAATAGCTTTTGCTCTGGATCCTAACTGTCTTCCCAAGTCTGAAAATCGCATGTTGCAGGGCAGTCAGAGCCTCTCCTTTCCATTGCAACAAGAACTTTTGTTTTAAGGAATTAAGGTGACCATAGAAGACAAACACAAGGACTTTAGAAGTCTTTGCTAATGAGCATACCTTGTACACAACTATAGCAGAACAAAACAAGCTATAAGCATTTTCATACCTCAGTGATTAAAATAGTCATTCCTCAACTTGCCCAAATCAAACAAGCCATAAGCCAGGTGCACTGCTCTTTGATGTGAGAGATAGGATCTTCATGGATAGTTTTTCTTTCTCTCTTCTTAAGGGGACTACCATCTTTCCAGTGTTGGAACCACCCTACCTGCATATTAACTCTCCTTATCTTCTTCACACGTATGGTCACCGCATGAGAAGCCTGATCAGAATACGTATATTTGGCAAGACATTGAAGTCCTTCTACTTTCAGGTCTTGATTTCGTATCAAAGCTATTCATATCAACTACAGCTCCATTTCAGCAAGCTAATAAAATCCTCTAAAATCCTATATATCAGCAAAAAAGATTCCCTACAGCTGCAACTATCGGCAAAACAAGCAATTTAAGAGTTTATGGTGCACATAGCTGAGTGATGAGAAAGTCTGTGCATTGGCCCATGCTAAAGCATAGGCCTGTGTTAGTCTAAGAAAGCTTCTGGCAAGAATTTGGCATTTTTATAGCTCTTTTTGGCAGTGCTTATAGCTGAGGTATAATTTCAGACTGGACAGAGCTGGATGAACAATTTCATCTCATCATATTGACGTTGCACAGAACTATTGGTCTCACTATCATTCAAAAAGCTTAGAGAGAGAGAACAGAGACAGAAAAGCTAAAAGAATCATGTTTCAAATGAAACATAATCCTTTTCCACATCACTTCTGAGCTCAGTTTTTCAAAAAAGAAAAGGAGAAAAGGAACTCATCATCTTCACATTATTTAATTCAACAATTAAGCCTAATTTGTAATATGTAGGCTTTGGCCCATTCATTTATCATTTTACTTATGGGCTTTTTTAACCGGTTTCCATTTTGCCATGGTTCTTAGATGACATCCATAGACCTCTCTCTGAGGTACTGCCATTGTCACTGTCTCCTTTTTGAACCTCTTGCCAACATTCTTCGTCTTCAACTACTGTTTATATCCTTTCAGTATTTTCTTCGGTTGAGTTCACAGTTCAGAAAAGCAGTAGGCACTGTTATTACTGTGTCCACATCTCAGAAGTGTTAGAAAGTGCTGATGGAGTGCACTAATTGCTAGAAGAGCAGACTGTATCATGTTCCTATGACTGCAGCTCTGTATCCAATGTGTAAATGGCCTGGAAAAAAAAAAAATTTGAGTGCATGTGCCTCAACAATAAACTCAATTTTCATGTCACTGAGAGAAAGCACTACCTGCATCACTACCTAGTGATTTTAACTACAACACAGTGACTGTGAAGTGTATGTAAGCCCTGATTGAGTTGCTGCTCTCTGATTCTGCCAAGGCCTTCAGTTCCTGCAAAATTATACTGCCATTTTAAATAGAATTGTTTGGGTGTAGTTCTACTGTATCCACTCAAGTGAAAAAGAAAAATCTTATCTAGACCATTTAATGCGTTTGCAAGGTCAGAAAATACCCATCTCCAAAGACAAAATCTCAAAAATTACAGTACATAGTCCAAAACAATGTAGAAATTTGTTCTCTATTTCTTGGAACACTGTATCTATCTGGGATAGGCTTCCTTCTCATTGGAGATAATGTATCTATTAATATCTATTATTTAGTAGTTTGATAGATTTGCTTTTCGAGTCTAACATAAAAAGTTCAAGTGGATGAATGTAAAATGAGGTTTCAGCTTTAAAAAGGCTGAATAGCAATCCCATACAGGGCAAACTGACACCATCCTAAATTATTAACTACAGCAACTCATATATTCAGTTCAGCCTGCTAAAGCTACTTAGGCCATGTCCCACGTTTCACCAAAAGGGGAAGATGTTTAAGTCATGGAAGTGCTGCTACTTCCTCTAAGAAAGACTGCCTTGAAACCAGCACTCCAGGCTGAAGAATAACGTAAACTGAATAACGACATGATCTCTTTTCTAGCTTCTGCTCCCTGGACAACACATCGATCTGAAGAACTATGTTGGCTCCTGGATAAAAGTGCATTACCACAACAGCCATTGTGGGTTATCTGTGCAAAATTTAATTCCCTGAGTAATAAATAACCCAAGCTTGAGTTGAGGTTCACAAACCAGATCTTTTCAGTGATGCTAAACTCACATTTGTAGAGGCATCATCCCAAAAGGAATGGAGATAGTTAACTAACAAGCTTCAGAGTTTCCAATTAGTCTATTTGCACAGTAGACTTAACAGTCATCCTGTGCATTACTGTAGGAAGACAGTAAACAGAAAATATTCACTAAGAAGCAATAAAACACAAAGAAAGTCACCCTTTTCCAGAATCCTTCTGCAGCTTTCTAAAAGTTGCTTTCATGTTGTTTTATAGGCAATAAAATCTTTAACACTCCATTTTTTTCACAGATTGCTCTTTAGGTTTAAGTATGAGCTCATAACGATGAAATATTTAACAACAAATGGTTTGTTAATGGACCAGCTCTGTGGTAGGCCTGAAGCTTGGAGCATATCTAATGAGAGAACCCACTTGTGTGAAACTGTAAGACTGGTAAAGAGAAAGAAGGGTCTTCTCAGGGTTTTATAGTAACCTGCCACAAGGACAGTTTATATATGCAAAAGCATTTCTTAATGTGAATTCTAAGTATTTGCATAGTGAGTCTCTTTCTTTTAATTAGGAAATTCATTGTCTGTCTTCTTTTAAATTTTTTAAGTTCTGGGTTTTGTAGGATAGTAGAAACCAAGAAAAACCTAGAGTAGGTTGGTATCTTGATGATCTGAGGGCTGGAGCACCTCTGCTGTGAGGACAGGCTGAGAGAGTTGGGGTTGTTCAGCCTGGAGAAGAGAAGGCTAC
>NW_009595067.1:18964-62969 GCF_000690535.1 Cariama cristata
GAAATTCTTCCCAGTGAGGGTGGTGAGGCACTGGCACAGGTTGCCCATAGAAGCTGTGGCTGCCCCATCCCTGGAAGGGTTCAAGGCCAGGCTGGATGGGGCTGTGAGCAACCTGGTCTGGTGGAAGATGTCCCTGCCCATGGCAGGGGGGTTGGAACGAGATGATCTTTAAGGTCCCTTCCAACCCAAACCATTCTATGATTCCATGATCTTAATGCAGTTGTTTTAGTGATGGTTGCATAATGTCAGTACTTTTCTGGACAATTTAATATTGCCAATAATTGCATTATACCATGCTAGTATTTACACAACTGATTTGTTTTAGTAAACCTCTCTTCTGTCAAAGATTGAAGTTTATTTCTGCTAGAATCTTTCAGGGAAAAACAAATGCTTTCAATCTTCTGCTTTCTGTAATTTTGTCTTTACAAATTTTTTTTATTTCCATGTTTATAAAGAAGTAAATCTCAAATTCTAAACTTCTTTAGGGGAACATGATAATAAATTATTCTTGTAATGCTTATGACATGGACAGAAAATTTTTTTATTTCCATGTTTACAAAGAAGTAAATCTCAAATTCTTAACTTCTTTAGGGGAACATGGTAATAAATTCTTCTTGTAATGCTTATGACATGGACAGAAAATTATGAAAAGCAGAAAAAGTTATGCCAAAAACTCTTAAACTTTGTACTTTGACTATACAATTTTCTAATAGTTTTAGACATTCAGAGTTAAGGTAAGCATTTTAGATTTAATTACAGAAAAGATGTTTCGTACATTTGTGCATATAACAATTGTCCAACACTGATTTCCTGTAACGTAGAGTTTTCCATTTACATGCTTCAACCCTAATTTTAGTAGTTCATTTTGCACAGTTTTTTAAAAGGTAAAGTACCTTGGGAAAAAAAAAATAAAAGCACTTTTCATTTTTTAATTGTTCACTAAAAAGGCAGTGTTCCTATTCATGTAGTAGTGTCCTCAGACATTGCAGAGACCTGATCTACAACACTAGATACATACTGCAAAACATGTTGTACGCAATGCTAATTCAACATGAACGTAGTGGTAGTAAAGATCAGATGTTGAAGCACAGTCATAATTAAGATGTTTTCTCACTGCTTGGGCACTGGACAGTGCAGTAGATCCTTCCAAGTCATGGGTGTTCCTAGACGGAAGTTATATCTCACCTTGCTGTATTTGTTTTTTAACTTCTTATTTTCCTGTGTCAAACATGGTCCTTCGGACTATATGGTTTACAGATAATGAAAACAGATAATGGACTGCTGTATTATCGGTAGAAATTCAGAAAAGCAAAACTATCAAATTATGTTCTGTGCATGCTGTGAAGCAATAGCATTGTGGAAGAAATGTGCTGAAGAATTTTTTCCATCCCCATTATTTGTTCTCCCAGGATTCAGCTAATGTAAGTATGAAATAGCTAAAATAATTTCCTCCATCTGTTAGAAATGTGGGAAGAAACACGTTTTTGCATTTTGAAACACAAAGTTTTCTAAAAGTGCACAGTATTACCTTATAAGGACATTATCCAGACAAAGTTAACCCTATTAATGCACATACACTTAAATGAGGCTAAAAAATATTCCTCCTGAGCTTCTGTGGGTCTAGAGACATCTGAATGGAATGGAATTACCAAAGTTTTACACTGGTGTCTAATATCAAATTCATTGTGTTTTAAATATTTACCTGTTACTGAAAATTTGAGGAACTTGCATACACTCTATCCTATGTTTTGAATAATTTCAACATTATTCATATACATTAAAAAAATAAAAGAAATTAAAATATCTGAATTCCTTGTGAAGATTCTGTCTTTGATACATAAAATGAGAAGTGGGCACATGTAAAATAAGAAGTATGCATTTTTATAATTCTTTAGAATTTTAACATTTCAAACTTTTCCAGGCATCCTTTCTTTCTTAATTATCTTTTCAGCTTTTTAAACCTGCAGTATAAAGGTTAGTTTCTCCAAGGTATAAAGATCTCAGCTGCTAAGTAAAAACCATCTTGTACATTGATAAAAACTACAAAGTTCTGTATCAATAGGAGCTCTGCCATGGCAGGTGACTGCCGATTGCTAGCGAAAGCAGCACAGAACTCAGTGCAAATCTGTTTCTCGGAGGAAATACGTATGTATTTGGTGCATCTGCATTAGCATTTTAGTTCAGTTCTAACTCAGCTTTTGAAGCAAATCTTCTGACCAACCCTCCAAATGTGCTTTGATTCATATTTCAGAGCAGTCTCGAGGATGCAAACTGGGGTCTGCTGGATGAATCTAAAATAGAAGATGCACTCCAGGGGTACCTCTAATGCTCTCTAACTACTTCCAGGCATTGAGTGCCTGGGATCAGTCTAGAGACCACCTGAAGTTATAATCCTTCTAAATGCTTATGGTGTGAATGTCACCTCCTTGGTGCCATCTGTTTCTCTGCAGATACAGTCCTGTTGGTCTGCACTCCTTGCTAATGTAGACATCATGATACTTCCATCCTATTTCAGCTCATTTGCCTCCATGGCCTGAGCAGCTTACTTTGAACATGTACCAGGTGTCTCTTTTCTCTGGTAGTTTAGAACTGTTACTTTACAGAAACCACAGAAAAACCCACACGAACTGCTTTCTTAGTCACTTTGATCCTTTAGACAATCATAAACAATAATTGTGTGACAAATCTGGAGATTTTCTTGCTAACTTACATGAAATTTTTATAATATTCTGGTTAATAAAAATATCGGTAGAACTCCATGTCCTCATCTGTGTTTTTATTCTGTCCCAACATAATATAGCTGTCACCTAAGCCACTTCCACAGTCCTCCTTCTCCTAGTCCTTGCATGTATCACACTGGCCTCTGTCCTTCCAGCTCATACAATTCACCTCCTTATTCTTGAAATACCTTTGTCTTGTGGTTCTTCTTCAGATTTTGGAGAGTGCAGAACTTCATGTGTGCTTTCTTGTGGGTTGCAGTCATCTCAGGTTTCTTTTGCTGTTTTTTTAACTCAGTATGCTTTTTTACTAGTCTACTACTCATGATGTGTTCTATTCACATTAGTTATACAATAACAAATAATATTCTCTCTGTTAATGGGAGACTTGCAAAGTGGCATCTTTTTTCTCTTCATAATTAGAAAAAAATAGGGTTTTTTTGTTTCAAGTTGGGATTAAATAGGTAATATCAATGCTGATGTCATCATAGAAATTACTTAGAAGAAAAATACACTTCAGGCTCACTGTCAGTGTTACGTATCTCTTCCAAAAATTTGACAAAGAATTACATTGCTTTGCTAGGTCACAAATCAAGGTACACCATTGGCCATTCCATAACTGAAGTCAGAAAAGAAACTTCCATTTTTCCCAAGATGACAGCTGGGATAGTATAGCTACAAAATGATTTTTATTTTTTTTATAATAGGTGAGAAACATCTTTTTAAACTGAAAAGACACTTTTTGATCAGAGGTAATTGCAGCTCTGATTTGAAGTGCGGGTACAGGGGGCTTTGCATAAGTTAATGGGAAAAGGGAAATCTAATCTGACTTGATCCAAGCTCCCCCTGCTTCTGCCCAGGAGAACTTAAAGGAGATATTGTTTGTTATGCCACTGGAGAACATAATTCAACCCTAATGTCTAAGCAAAGTTCTTATGAGTGCTTTGCTTACTATAAGGCTTACACATGTATTTCATTCAGACAGTGGGCCAAAGTCTTCTCGAGGGTTGTGCACACAACAAACTTGGATAAGCAAGTTCAAAATGCTCATGAAAAGTTCAGATGACAGACATTAAAATATCCTGAGTCTGCCTGAAATTGATTTCTGTTCCTTTAGAAAAGTGCTTTTCACTCATTCATGCACATTTTTAGGATTATCTAGTTTTGCTCTTCACAGGCTGTGAACCAGGCTGATGGAATCAGTGCATTCAGCTCTTAGTAGTTAGCAGTGGAGCATGAATATCTACTGAAGGGTGGGGAGCACAAGGAGATTTTTCTTTGTTATATCCATTTACTCCGAGGGGAGGGGAAGTCCATTATACTTCTAGCAGGTTATACCTACCAGTTATAGCTAGAGAAAACAAGGAAGGTTAAGTCATGAATCAGAAAAAAAAAATGACTTGAAACTGGACTTGAAATTCGGCTGTGATTAACTGCGGAGAAGAAATCACAACGCCCTTATAAACCTCATTAAATAAGATTTCAATGTATGCTGATGTGGAAAAAATTGTCAAAGACATCAATGACGTAATTGTATGTGCACCCTCAAGTTGACTTTTCTGAGTGGAGAAGATGTAGTGCAGAAGCTAACCAGAAAAGCTCATTTTCCTTTGGAGTAACTATTTCAGCTCGGGCTCTGAACTGTAATAGCTCAGTCTGGACTCATACATTTTGCACAAACAAGACGAGTGCTGCAAAGATTTCCAAAGTTCACCATAAAACCAGATCAAATTAGCTGTCTCTACTCCTTTTCACCCTTCAGGGACTCCATCTGTCTTTCTGTATCAGAAAATGAAAACCTACAACACTACTGACAAAGCACTAGAAGAATTCCTGAGACAGTGAAGAAAAAATGAAGTTTCAACCCACTATGGGAATAATTTTTCATTTCTTTTCTTACCCATACACTCACGGTTATTATTTCACCAAGACATTAAATATAAATAAATAAATATGTATTTCTGGACCATCCCATCTTGTACCGTGATGACAAGCATGGGCTGTTTTTCATTGTTCAGTCCCTGTAAATCTTTTTCTGCTGCTCCTTGTTCTATCTATTTACATAAACTGGAGAGAAAAATAAGAAAGATTTTCTATTGAAACCTTCAGATTTGGTGTGTCGCCTGAGGATTGCTTTGAAGATAACCGGAGTTGTTAACTGAACTTTGTTTATTTCCTAAGCAAATGATGGCCCCAATTCTGTAAACTCCATATGCATGATTTCCTTGTTAGTTTGCAGGAATAGATCCTTTAGACAATTGCAAGCAAAAGCCTTTTCTATTTAATTAGGAAGCCACAAAAACATGAGGCAGTCCTCCAGGAAAAACTAATTGCCCAAGTCAAGGGAACTGTTTAACCGGAGCAATTATAGGGCTGCTGAATATGAGGAAAGTCACAAATTCAGTGTGATAGATATTCCTTTGTTGCCATAAATACATTTTTTAAAATATTTACCCTGTAGCAATGTGGTTTGTTATCTCCTCTTTTAAAAAACCACTTCTATTTCTCAGTGGAAAACTTTGTATTTCAAATCAGTTCTGCTTTCACATCATATTTGATATAAAACTATTTTGATAGGGCGTTGTAGGTAGGCGCATGTGTAACAGATACACAAGTCTTTTATTTATCTAATTCTATCCTACTTATCTAATACATAGGCATATCTATCTTAACAGAGTATTTCGCTTTGAACTTTCAGGAAATGCCCTCTAAGATTCAGCATATAACTTTCAGACCATGAAAATGGTACATGGTGTTTACAGAAAAAAAAAAATGTATTATGATTTTATTACATTATCTTGATACCAAATTATTCTGTTTCTAAAATGATACAAGTATCTTAACTCTCCAATCAGCCATAAAGCCTAGCATGTCTTACTTCTGAGAACTATGTGTGGGGTGCATCTGGGAAATCCTGATGAGGTTGCACCAAGATCTCAAAGGAAAATTTATATTTGCACATTAAAGCAAAGCCTTTCTCACCTTCCATCATCCCATTAGTTGAACTAGTAGAAAGGGAATGAATGAAGCACTTTTTATTTCCAGAAGTGGTGACCAGGACTTGTCTCTCCACCAGAGCAGTGATGTGGACAAAAACCGTCTCCTCTGCTCCCTCAAAACCCAAGAACAGCACCTTTGCCCTCCTCTCCTGCCCAGCCCTGTGCCGTGCCGGGCTCTGGAGCTCGGCCGCAGCCCCTCTGGTCCAGCCAACGCCGGCGCTCTGCCCTGATGCGGGCAGAAGCCTCTGATGCTCTTGGGCCAGCGGCGGCATCAGAAGGCTTATTGGGGAGGGGTGACCACGAGAAAATACGTTGCTTGAAAACGAGAGCTGATATTCCAGCTGAAGAATAACACGACCGCAGGAATCGAGTTGAAACTCCAGCACAGCCCTGTTGGATCCATGCCCAAATCCAGCTTCCACTCCGGGGTCTGGTCAATTTACTGTAAAACTAAAATGTTAGGCTAGTACGTGCAGGCAGTCACCTGTAGGTACATTGTCCACAGCTTTACAAAGAATTTTTGCCTTGAAAGATGATTTTTCAAATACCCTTAACACAGTCAAATCAAAGCTAATTTCCATTATGATTTGGCCATCCACTTACCCCTCAGTGAGGTCCACAGTATTTTCATGCTAAATTTCGCATTTCAAACTTTAATCTGTTAGGGCTCTAGGGCTGGTCAGGGAAAGGTCAGTCACAGCAGTTCTGTTGTAAAAGGGGAAATGCATTCTTAATGGTTTTGTGTTCCAGCATCTCAGACCAGCAGAGACGCTGCAGCTTTCCAGCACATTCATCAGTATACCAGTGTAGGAGTGGAAGGTTTTATCCCCCTAAATAATTCTTTCTTAGGAGTGTGACAATCTGAGAAACATGGTGTTACAAAAAATGTCTAGCCACAAAGGCAGCTGGCAGCCCTCCTAAATTTTGTCCATCTTATTGTATGCACATTATTGTGGACACCTGCACAGAAATGTTGTTTTATTTGCCCTAGTTAGTGCCCAGCAGTACCAACCTGTTTCAAATTTATTGTAAGTACTTATGATACATGTGTTGTTACAACATTACCACCGAAATAAGCCAGGACACCAAGAAACAGAGACAGAAATCAGCTGTTAGAATGAATGTATGGGTGGAATAAATTGTGATTCTCTAACAGTATCTAATAATACGGTGGGAGGAGGGGAGACATAAATTCAATATTAAAAATAAGAGGAAAAACGAAAATATGTGCTATGTGAGGAAGGCAACCATGAACCACACTATTTTCTCAGGAAAACTTTGCTAGAACCTTTATACCATTTCAGAAACACATGTATGTGTAGGGTAAGAACTTTCATCTGCATTGTGAGCATCACTGTTACCATGAAGAAGTTTAATTAGCAGAACTTAAAAGTATATATTTGTGTTAATGTGATAGTGTCTTCTAGATCCACGAGGCTATCCGTTTTTTATTAAGTCTCAGGCCTCAGGAAAGAGAAGCCAGTCTCTGCTTCACTGTAAGACACAAGCCAGACCCACCTTCACCTGGAGGTAAGGTGCAAAGAGAGAAGAAAAGTGTATATCAAGAATATTGGATGTGTACAAAGCAGATTTCACACTGATAGGGCATAAACTGTCTTTCTGCCCCATCTTTATACAGTATCTTGTACCATGGGTTCTGCTTCAGCAGAGACCTACCTTCTGTTACTGTCTGAGTAAGTACCGACAAGAGCCAGAGTGGTTTACTGCACCTGTTTAACGACAAAGGTTGTACAACAATTGGTAGAGTTTGAAGTGGCATCGGGTAGGGCTTAGAATTATTTTGGACATCAGAAATCTTTACTTGTAAGTTGAGAAACACAATGCTAGAGTTCAGCTTTAGAAATTTCGGTCAACATTTATAACTGATGTCGGCAGTTCTATAATACCCATATATATGTGTGTCTCTGTGTGTGTGTGCGCTCATATTGATAGATTTAGATATGTATACACCGCCTATAGAGACATACTCAGGAACAGCTGGTAGGTAAGGACAGTAAGCTCAGCAGGAGAGGAACGAGCACTCATCCCCATTCTGTCAAAATAATGTACCTTCCACTACATTCTCCTTTCAGAGTATTT
This sequence comes from Cariama cristata, assembly GCF_000690535.1. Lineage (NCBI taxonomy): Eukaryota > Metazoa > Chordata > Aves > Cariamiformes > Cariamidae > Cariama > Cariama cristata. Next base: position 26,781 of record NW_009595067.1, read on the forward strand.
CACAAAGCAGTTCTTTAGGACTTTGAAGCATCTGCCAAAACTCCTTTGACATTTTAATTTCTATGTCACTTACCTCACCCTAGGCTGGGGTCAAACCATAATATAATTCTTTAAATTAGGCTGACAGATGGCACTCCATTGTTTCTGGTTATGACTGCCACAAAAAGACATCAACTGCTTTGCGGTTTTAACACATAGATATGAAAATTGAATGCATACTGGCCTGTATTATGTGCAGGGTTTGTGGTCTCATCTGATCCTAAAGTCTTTAAAACCCTGAGACTCTGATGGGCACATCTGCCTGCCTTGTGCCAGCCTTCTTTGCTACACCTCAGTGAGGAGCATTGGCCCAAAGAATAAATCCGTGCTTGCCTTTATAGCGTGTTTGCTCTACACACAGGAAAGCTCAGAAGGGCTTTGCTTCCACTGGCAGTCTACCTGTTCAATTTTCCAATAAAGTCTTGTTTTTTGGAGAGCATACCTTGAGCCATAAATGCATTCAGAGAAGGAGTAATAACGATACATCAGCAAATAGCCTAGTTAATAAACCAGAGATTAGCAAGTGAACATGCCCTGCATTTAGATGAACTTTCATCATTCTGATTATCCAGTTTTTCTAGAGTTAGGACAAACAGTTCTGTGAGTATCAAAATAAAACATTTTTTATGGCTGCCTTACTTTTTGTTGCATTTTGATGTCTAAGTCATCTGTTCCTGGAGCTTTTCTCAAGCATTCATTATAGCAGCCTCTTATGTTAATTCTCTGTGTCTAATAAGATTAGCCTTCCCTTCATTCAGGACAGGTATGTACTGAATTTCTACTTCATCACCTATTTTCATGAAAATAACAGTCTTTTACTGTCTTTCAAAACCTCTTTCCTTCTGATTAATTTTTTTGACATTGTCGACTGGGTTTCCGACTTGTTCAGTGGAGTAAACAGAGAGACAGACACAGTCATATAGGAATCATATAGGAAACTTAGCTAAAAATTGAATAGAAAAATGCCTATATCTGCGGTGATATAATTATAAATTATCTTGACCGTGAGTTCTAGCTGGAACTAATGGCAGTGAAGATCAGATAGGAGGCATGTATATAGGTAGGGGTAGACAATAACATTGAGGCCATTAAAAAGTCAGACATGTGTCTCTGTTATTAATGATCAACAAAACAGAGTCCTGCTCGCCTCCCACAGTGTTACCATTGACATCTGCTGCTCAGCAGCTTCGCATATTAAAGTCTGAGTGCCATTTTGGGAGGAACTGATTTCCAGAAGGAGGGGTGAACCTTGGGCAAAACAAAACAAAATGCTTTCTATTGCCAAACCCCAGAATAGAATTTAACTAACAAACAATATAATCTGGTGTGTACAACTCAAGAGGAGCTCTTCCTCCCACTCTTTGGCTGGACTGTCTGTTTGTGTTACAAGGTCTTCAGGAGGGGACTGTCTTTCTGTATGCGTCACCGAAGTGCAAAGCACCGAGGTGCCTGATTTTAGTTGGGGCTAAACGCTGCCACAAGACAAATATATGTTCTTTGCTGCAGTATTAAAGTTCTCCTTTTTTAGCACCTGTTTGACCCATGGAGAGCTGTGGGCCAGTGTACAGCTGTACCAGGGCTTGAGTACCAAGAGGGTCTTGCCATCCCTGGACAGCAGCGCATACTCCAGGACTTCTGCATCTTCTCATCTCCTCCCATGTTTTTTCCTGACATTTCATACAGGATTGTTTCGCCATAAGCAGCTATTTAAAAGCGTTCATGCTCATCGTATTTACCCACCCCGGACTGGTATTTAGGATACCTGTGTCCCCTTCGCACCCCTGCTATGGCCATCCGTGGTGTGCCAAGGGGAGTCGCCAAAGGCTCCCAGAGGGGAAAGGCACAGCCTATCACTGTTCTTAGGGCCAGTACTGGCACCGTCAGTCCCCAAGACCTTCACATCCTTCTGAAAAGTGAGATCCTTCTGGGAAGGTCACTGGGAAGGTATCTGTGCCATCAACCCCACAGAAACTTGGACAGTACAATTTGGAATTCAATTCTTTCTTAGTAGTGAGATGGCAGGTGCTTCTTTCATAGTTGGCACCCTCAGTGACGATGTGCAAACAGGGAAGTAAATATAACTATTATAAATCTCAATCTCTATAGCAAACTAAGAGGAAATAACTCAAAGATACCTAGGGGAAAAAGACAAAAATCTGAAACAGAACCCAAGTTTTTTATCATTTTCTTCCAAGGTGCTGATTTTCTGTTTTTAAGTCACAGAGGAAGAGGAGAGAATTAGGTACCAGTAACTGAGTGGCCTTTTAAATGAAATATATACTTATTTGTTACTTTCATTCCTTGACTCTGTTTCACAAATTTGATTTCTCTGATACTAAAACATAGAGATCTAAATAAGAAATACAGAATTTAATCAGAGAAATCATCTTTGGAGCTTACTAAAGCCAAAAGAAGTGTTGCTTTCTAGATTTGCAGGGCTCTGGTTTTCTTAGTATTAGTTTTTATTTTATTTTTACCCTAGTTTACAGATATAAAACTTTCATGGAACAGGTCAGCAGCTTTGTTTGAAACGTAGGCTCAGCAATTGCCTTTAGTTCCTCAGTCCTTGGTAGGCAGCATATGAATAAGCTATGAGGAGAGAATGTTCAGACCTTGAAAGTGATACAAGTAGTTTGACAATGCAAATATTAGCAGAAAAGAAGGAAACCCAGGTGTAAAGATAAGTTAAACCACAAATAACTCAATTAAATAATTTATTAAGTACAATTTTAACCCTCATCCCTAAGCTGAAAGAAAGATAAGGGGAAAGTACCCAAAGAAAAATTCCATAAGGCATGCTTATTCCTCTTTCTGTTGACTTCCACTGCTTAGTCATCACATACATCATAGAATGTCTGTAAAGATTTGGAGAGCACAGCAATCGCACTCTGCATGAGACCTGGCATATATAAATGATGCATTTGCCACTAGGGCTACAGCTCATCTCCATAATCCTTATAAATTTTAGGAAGAAAGAGCAAGAGAGGCTCCTATCTGATGTAAATTGGCAAAGATTAACATCAGTGGCGCTGGGCTAATTTACAGCACCGGAGGAAGCAGCCTTGCTTAGCCATTGACTAAATGCCGTCACTAGTGAACAGAATGAGCCAAATAAATTGCAGCTAGGACTCACCACAATTCATTGGATTCCTTAAGAAGTCGTGATTTTAGGTACATAGTCCCATTGCAGATAAATTTAGAGATAGATTTATCTAGGAAATGCCAGCAAGCTTCAGGTATATAGGCATAGATAGCTATAGATACAGACAGAATTACTTAATTCTAATCTTAGTTACGCTGCTGGAAATCCAGCTGGATTCTGCTGACATTTACAGAGTTGATTTCAGCCATAGTACCAGAATCCGGAGAGAAACTTTAGAAATAGCTGGTGAAGAGAAAGGGTTTTCCATCCATGTTCTCCTGGTTTGTTCTGGGAAGACTTGTTATCTCAGCATGTTACCCGTGCTCGAGCCTTGAGCACTACATACATATCCACACCATTCCCGCGAGAATACGGTGTTGCAGTGACACGTCAGATTCCCAGCACAGGGAAGAGTCTGCCGTATCTTTTCTCTCAAAGTGCAGGGAAGCTCTGGGTACACTCCATTGCCCTCAACTCACTTCTTCAGGTATGTAGCCCGTGGCTTTCAAAAGAAAATCTTCCTTTTCTTTGCTTCAGTTCCACAGGCATCTCCAAGTACCCACAGGTGTCTCATTCATTTCATCCCTAATCTCTCTGCAGGCTATAATCATCTCCTAAAATACAAGAAATTTCACAGAGGATTCCTCACAACAGTGACTGTTACCAAAACAATGCAGGTTTTGGGTCACATCGAAGTTCTCCATTTCTTATCCTACTATTTCAGCAAATGGTTAGAAAACGAACTGCACATATTTACGCAACCACAGTAATCTCACTTAAAGATTTCAGGGAATTTATCTGTTTATTTTTTCCAGGTAACCTGTTTTTTTCTGAATGACTACTGATCCTTTCAACACATTCAGCCAGATTCTGGCTCCACATAATGTTTAGTTTCTAAATCACCATACACCATTAAATCCCCACCATTTAACTCTTTCAAAGTCTTGATTTTATCAGCCATATTTCCTTGATTGTAACTCTCTATAGATTATATTTCTGAGTTCAGGGATATATTAGACCTAAACCACAACCCAGGCAAAGGTCTTACCTAGTTACCTGTCAAAACTAGTATATTAATTCCAAGATCGAAGTTACTCACACTTCTTGTCCACCACCGGTCTCATTTCTGTTTGGTTAAGCAAACCCTTGAGGGTGTAGCAGAGTGTGCTGAAGTGTTAACAGAGTTGAGGGTTATGTAGGCAAACCACACCATCTGATGCAGCCCTATCCTCCTACAAGGAAAACCTTATTGTAGTCTACGCATGGACTTAGTTTTCCTGCATGGCCCCATTTCTGGTTCATGTCTACCTGGGTCCAAGAGAGGAGTCTCACTCTTCAGAAGACAGCAGAGCCAATGGACCAGCAGACGCACCTTCCTTTAACTTGTTGAACTCTTTTGCTTCCTTTCCATAAAAGCAGCTTTCCACAGGAACATGCCCACCATAATTCCACCTGTGATGTGCTTCACACCTTGCACGACACCAACAGCCCACCAAGACTTGAAAACTAATAGTTATATGGGAAAGCTGAAGGACTGACACTTTCCAGTAAGCAAATAAGAGTTGATTGGTTTTCACAATTTCCATCCTTCCTCTATCAGCGGTGACTCTTTGGCGTTTGAAGCTGAACTGAACATTGTTCATTTGATACCTGTCATCAACACCATAAAGACTTTCCCTGTTGTCCCACAAACATGCACTGTTTTCAGGATTTGCAGCCAAACATTTAGCCTTCTCTCCAGTATCTTCAACCAGGAATTTGTCTCAGGTGGTAATAATATTGGAGATAGGCGTTCGAGACAGCTATGCTGTTTTTCAGGGCTTTATCCACAAATCATGCTGAGGAGAGACCTTCCATCAGTAATTACCCAGTATATAGTGTGTACACACACTATACGCTACAAAAAACTATACCTATATAACTTTATATATCTATAAATATGTAAAAGTGTAACTCTTAACTTACACATACAATCACAAAATGCCATGATACAACACCTGAATCCCTTTAATAATTGGTTTTAACTCTTAAACAGATGAATGTGCTATGACCTGTTAGGAAAATCCTGGTGTATACAGATATTATTACATTCATTTTAATAAAACCCAGATCAAATTTAGATGGCTGTGGCAAGAAAAAAAGTCAATTATCACAACTGAGCAGAATAAGAATAATAATAAAAGACTGGAAAAGATAATGACCTGATAGGAGATAGTTTATTCAGGCAAGCTATTGTGCCAAGAATTGTTCGAAAGAATTTAATTAGTGAGGTCCATAAAAGATGTCCAAATAAATTTGTTCTACTCGATTTGTTACATGCCTAGTTTATTAAGAACAATCTAATGGAATGTTTTTGTTAAACTAATAATATTTCAGATTGCAAAACAAATTTCGTTAGCTGATTGGAAATTTTATGCATCCCATAAAGTGGAACAATTTCCATTTTTAGGAGAAAAATTGTTCCAGCATTTACCAGTTTATTCAGTGCCAGCACAGTTTAAAGATATTCAACCGTGTGCATCTAATAAATTAAAGTCATAAGAGAAAGTTGGACAGCTCACAAAGAAACACAATCTCTTGTCTGCAAACACAAGCTTTAAAGGGAAAATTAGGTGTATACTTTGTATCTCAAGTAAATGGCATGGAGACAGAATGCAATATAGTAGAAAACATATTGTTATCTGAGGTTGCAAAAATCTATCCTGCACAGTCAGTCATTAAAGAGAGACTGTATGTATAAACTCCACATTCTTGCCAGCAGATCAAAGGCAACTTGGTGAACGCAGAATTGCCTACCTACTTTATCTTCATACAAATGAGCTGAAGTGCCCTTGGCAAAGAATGCAAAGTCATGCCAGCGGAATACAGATTTAATACTGCTGTAACCAGGTATTTTATTAAAGCTACATTGAAGCGTCTGCATGGACAGAAAATTGTGATGAACAACATTTCAAAAAACAAGTAGCACCTATTGTTTGTCTAGTCAATTACTTTGTTATGGTGATGAGGACAGACCCAGGAGATCACTAGGAAAAATATTTTCTTTTAAGAAAGCCACTGAAAATATCTATTTGTAGGGAGCTAGGAGACACAATTCATTAAAATTTTGTTTCTGAGAAATTGTGAGTTGGAAGAAATACCAGGCAGCCAGGAGAGTCACTTTTGCCTCTTTCTCATCATTATATAAAGTGCTAAGACCTAAAGAGCTGCCAGATCTCTAAAAAAAAACATAAAAATAAAAAAATATAAGGCTCTTTGTCTGAGGAAACCAGAAATACCTCTTTTTTGCTTTTTTCTTCATGTTACCTACAGGTGATCACTTTTACTACTATTAGACATACAACCAGGTAAATGATCTTAAACTCTTAAAACCAGAAATTACTTGAATGATGGATTGTAAGAAATTAATCAAGCAAGTGTAAAGCAAGAACAACCACTGTAACATTTCCTTTGACAGAGATTATTTTGATTTGGATTGAATTTGTCCAGAAACAGAACACTTAATTTGGGTTTTCTAATGATAATTTTCAAAAAAACTTTAGAAAAATAGGTATTTAACATTTTACTTTAAGAAAACAAAATCTGAATTTATCTTTAAAGAAGTAATATTGATGGAAAAATCCTGTTCAGGTCTATTAATAAGTAATGTATTCCAAAGTCACAGTACAAATTTTTAACAATTTAAGGAAAAAAAAAAAAACAGCAATCAAAATGCCAAATTTCTTGGTTTCTCTCAGAAGCTATGAGAATTTTGCTCACTTGAACAAGTGAGCTGGGCAACTTTATTATTTCAAAAATGTTTCATACTGTAGGTCTTCCACCGTACTACTCCGAATGTCTTACGAGGTTATCTTTGCATGTTTTACCAGGAATTCCTGTACATAGCTTTTGGGTTATCTATCAGAATGAAACAAAGTAAACAAACAAAGCAAAAAAAATGGAATAGAATCAAGAAAATCTAACCTGTGACTCAGTAACAGTACAGACTATGCATGTGCATATATCTGAAGAGGAAAATTGCCGTAGAGCTTTCTTGTTTCCAGTATCTTCCCTTCTCTGCCCCTCACAGCCTACTCGTTTTCCTTCAAACCCTTCGTGCCTCGCTGCTGAAATGACCTCAGGTCCTCAGAGTTTTCTGAGGGCCTGTCACGGGGACGAGAATTTTATAGGGATTACAGTTATCTGAGGTGCAGGCTGTACATGAGAAAATAGAGCAATTTAAATAAGATTAAAACTATTAATCCCTGCAGGCATTCAGAACTGCCTATCTCACGATTGTTAGTCTTAGTATTCCCACATGAATTCTTTAATACACAGCAATTGCTTACTGTGCTACTGCATAAATAACACTAGACAGTTTAAGACAAATACCTCTCCTTCTGCTTTGGTGACAACTATACAAATCATTAACAGTGCCTAGACCACTCTATTGCTGTGAAGCATTTGAACAAGAAAAATAATGGTATGGGATAAAAATAGTCTTTAATTATCTCTGAAAGGAACTTGCTGCCCCATAAACCGTGATGGCCTTTTACACTGACCAATTACCCCGGAGTACTACTGTGAGTGCCTGTACATATTTTCAAAAGTCAGGGTAACAAAGCTACTACAGAAAGACGCAAGGAGCAGCTACAAGGTAACCTCGTGGTAGTTGGAGTAGAAATGGGTGGAAATGGGAAAAAAAAAAACCCTGACAAAACTCTCAGTTGATTTATTTTAGCACTATTTGTGACCATTTCCATCCATAAGAAAAACTGGACTGTTAACTGCTACCCATGTGCATGGGGGAAGCTCAGCATCACTTATGTTTCTGCTCAAGCATTGCACACATTTTCTCTCTTTTTCAGAAAGGCCAGAAAGCAAGAGCAAGGTTTTAAAATGTTAAGTTTCAATTAAAGATGTTTCAAATTTGAAATTAATTTTTTAGATTTTGACTGAAGTTTTCATTTATCAGCCATGACTTCATATGTGGTATACATATGCAATATGCATTTATAGTAAAGTAAGTATGTATATTGTACAGACACTACATTTAGTGGGAGAATCCCACAGAAATTAGGAAAACTTTGTCACTGGCCAGGGTAAAATTGGGATTTCATCCCGAATATTTCATTCTGGCATTGAAGTCCTGACCTTCCGTGCTTTAAAATTTCAAATGCAAGATAAGAATCAACGAACTCAGTTAATCCCACAAATTAAAATACTCCAAATCTTTTAGCCTATTATACCTCTCAGAAGTTTCTTTTAATATTATCAAAAAGTGTGTTGACTGTATGATGTTATTTCAAGAACATCTAATTTTACATTTCTGACATAACACTTCTGATCTTAAAATTTGCAATCTAGAAGAGTAATGACTGGAATGATTCTGAAATTACTACAAACAGTCTGGAAAAGAGGGGTTTTTTCCTGTGATTCTTCCCCCTCTCACTCCATTAAATAGCTTTTTAAGATAAAAGTTTTCCTGTGAAATGTGGAGGAACAGACTAGCAACATCCTATACAAATGCAGAATGGAGATATACCTCTGACAAGAAGGTCGGGTTTTTTCTAAAGTGGTTTACCTGTTTGCGAGTCTATCATCTGTTCCTGTTTGAATTAGAACCTTTGCGGGAGGATCCATCTGAACAACCTGTGGATACCGCAATGTCTACGTTAGAGAGCCAATGTCTTTGCAAATACTCAGTATCTCCAATGCTTCACAGCTAAGGACTCAGCGCCAGGAAGGCTCTTCTCAGTTATACTACTAACTTATTTCCCAAAATAGATAACTTAGTGGCTTTGTTCTTCTTCAGCTACCTTTTCTCCATTACTTCATTTTACAGCCACATCCTATTAAAAAAAGAACCATTTTTCCTATCTGACTGCTAGATTTCAAGCAAGATTTTGATGATCAAAAACCCAGTGTAAAGCTTTTTCCTGCTTGTGCTTCTTGTAAGACATCTGATATAATTTCCGTAGGATTATGCAATATTGTAATTCAAGATTTGCAGGCTGTATTGCCTCATAATTGCAGTCCAACAGTGCCATCCTCTGCTTCTTCCAAATAACTTTTCCCTATAACTCCAAAGATAATCTTAAGGAATGTTTATGATCAGTAAGCTATAGTATCACATTGTAAGCTTACTGATAGTAAAAAAGTCTAATCTTTCAGGTGTAAGACCAAGGCATTATTTTTCTGGTTGCAAAATATTTTAAAAAAGATTTCTTTCTGCATTGACATTGTCATGGGTCAGATTTATGAAACTTCTCATTTGGGTTTAAAAAGTTCGTTTGTACACTAATATATCCAATTAACTCTCCAGAATATTTATGTACTATTTATTTGACCTTTACAGATCCCAGTCATGGACAAGAGAAGACCCCCAGCACCCCGAAAAGTTTCTAATTCAAAATTAAGACAAAAAAGAAAAGATGGACACAAAGATGAGAAGAAGAATACACAAAAAGAGATTCACGTGATAATCAGAAATCATGGCACAAAGACTTGATTAAACCAGTATTTGTCTCCAGTGGTCTGAAAGTATCCTGGCACAGGTGGATTTAAGGGAGCAATACAAAAGTGGATTTTTATACATTCCTCTATTTCAAATGTGAGTGGGGAGAAACCTTGAGGGCACTTGCAATAAAATATAAAGAATCAATAAAAGCTTTACTGGTAAAAACATGGCATGTGAAAATTAGTGTTAGGAGAGGAATAAAGTGCAAATGTTCCAGATGTGATTGAAAATGGGGAACCAATGCAGACAGGCACAGACACACAAAGTTACGGCCACAATTTTTTTCAATTCAAGCTACTTAAGTTCTCTTCCTACTATTGCAAATATTTGTGGGATAGACACCTATGTTTTAGTCGCATTAATTTCATCATCTTATTTGTGCAACCTCTCATTCTTTCCTGCAAAGAGCTGCTTGACAGATGTATAAGGGAAGGACATAAAGGGAAAACTTTTCCTAGGAGAGTAATTAAGCACTAGAAATTATGCCCACAAATCTGGTGGGACCTCTGTCCTTGGAGGTTTCCAAGACCTGACTATAGAAAACCCTGAGCTGACTTCAGCATTGAGCAGGCAGCTGGACTATGGACCTCCTGAGATTCCTTCCCAACCAAACACTTCTGTGATTCAAGGATTCTAAAATATCAGATCAGCCTTGTAAAAGTCACATTATCTGAAGTGAGACATTTATAGGCCACTTTAAGTTATTGCAATTAGCTTGTGTGAAAAACCATTAAAATATAAGCATTTATGTGAAAAGAAAGGCAAAAGGCTGTAAGAGAGAAAATTAGCAGTGCTAAAACATCAACTACAGAGTTAAAAGCAAGTGATATTAGAAAATCTCATTTTTAAACGAGATTAAAGTTTCAAAAGCCAAAGTGCATTTGAAATCAAGGGAAGAAAAGGAAGCTTTAAGAACTGTATAAAGTGTTCTAAAGCACTCCCCAGTCTTTGGTAGAAGTAAGTGGGACTTAAGCGCTTCTGTAGACGGTATCCCTCCTCCAGGAACCTTGAAATTATTGAGTTCCTTCCTATTGATTTCACTAGGCTTTGAATACATATACATAATTACAGGGAGTTTCATGCTAACTGCTTACTCTACACTGTACTTACAACAATGTAGCACGGTATTGTTCAGTAATTAGTCTTTGCCCGCCTTCTTGCATCATACTGCTGATACCAGGTTGGCAAATACAGTAACAAATACAGTTTAAATGGTACTAACAGGTTGTATCTGCACTTGGCTCATATGTCAGAAAAGCCATACAAATTCCAGATGAAGATTCACATTCGTGCTTCACCTGTCAGAGTATATTTTGTCGTTACTTAGGAATTTCATTGTTGACAGTAAATAGCAATAAATGATCCTCGTTATGACTCTTGCTTGGTTAAATGATTCTTAGGGGTACAGGTGAGGTAACCTTCTTCTTTTAAATACAACTTGTGTTTCTAAGTTCTCTCACATAAGGCATTTAACAGCTCTGGATACACCACGTATTTATTCCATGCTGGCAGCACAAAAACACTCCATGGTGAAAGAATTCTGCACCAAAGACAGAAGGTCACACACAGGATCTTAATTCTCAAAAGCAAGCAACTCAAGGACTCTGAGCTCAAGGGAAAGGCAACCACGAATAACAGCAGGCAAACCAGAATCTTAAGGATGTCTATTTCCCGGATGTGGGAAAATTCACCCTGCAGAAAAATACTACAGATTCCTGTAAGAGGAATTTCTGACCTTCAGCACAGGTAGTGTCTGAAAGAGAAAGAGAGCAGAAGGAAGTAGAGAGAGGGAGACAGGTGTATGTGAAAACTACTTGACCTTCCTGCCCTTTAGACTAGTTGGTACCACTGCTACAGGGTTGCTGCACTGTTTCTTCTCCACTGCTTGAACATCCTTTTTTCTTCCTCAGCCTGCAGACCAGGTGCAAGCAGTGAAGGACAAGTCACTCTACTAGGGTTTTTCCAGGATGGAGTTCCCTCATACCTGGAGCAGAACCACACCATCCCACTTCTCGAAGGCCGTATTGCATGACTGGACTGCAGACAGATGTTCATTTCTGGACTCAGTAGTGATGATGGAAAAGAAAAAAACTCCTCCTCAGGGACTCCTGGACTTACTCCTGCTCCATTTCCATTGCATGGTGTTTTAGAGCCAGGCGTCTGACACTACGCTTGTCCTCTTCAGAGTGAGCTGGGTAGCAGAGACCTGCTGTTTAAACTGCTTTGAGCTAATATCTGGTGCATTTTGACTGACAAAGATGCAGAAGCCATTGTTAAAATGACTAAGCTGGCAGGATGTCAAGGCGAGGAGTCCCCTAGCTCTACCTGCGCCTCTTCCACTGTCACAGAAATATGCAAGAGGGTATCTGTCCAAAGCCTCATTCAGAGGGCATTTTGCTCACAGAGCAGAGGTACTCAGGAATATTTTCTCTAGTGATATGAAATCACTACAATGTTTTGAAAAAAATATATTTTTTTAAATCTTATTTATCTTTAGTCATTGTCTCAATAAAAATGACTTTATACACATGATGAATAATTATATGTATTGGGTTTTGGTTCATTCTTATTCACTGAGCAGTTTCATAGGTTGAAGGGGTTTTCAGCAAAATAACTGGTTATATAAATCCTTTTCCTTTGACATTCCTAGAAAATTCTGACATTATATGATTAGCTTTAAAATTAATCATTCTAAGAAAAATTTTTAAATCCCCTGTTGAAAGCTACCAAGTTACTAAACTGAACACCAACATCTAAATCTTCTATATACAAAAAATGTATCTCTCACATGGTAACTTCACATTAATATAGATTTTCATTATGTAAGTATTTTATGGGTGCCTTTTTCCTGCCATCAAGGACAATTTCAAATATGAATTGATATCATAGTAGTGGTTATAGTTGGTAACATTATTTAGAGACATAATTTCAAGGATCTAGCAGTAAAACACCATTAAACAGTAACATCGTTAAATGTGAATATCTGATTATTAACTGCTTTTAAGTGTGTCTATATTAAATATTACCAAAATGGCCTGTTAACATATTTATAAGATATTATTTATTCTCTTTATTAGCAATTATATATCAAAATTACTTTGCTTTTTATGTTATCCACTATGTAAACTAAATGTCACCCATCAATTCAGCTTCAGAAAATGATTCTCAGAGCCATTCAATGCAGCTGCTCAAACGGCTTGTTATAGATCATTTATGATTAAAATGTTCAGTGTTTTTTATTGAAATTGTATTTCTATATTAATAAACCAAAGCTGTATTCATTAAAACTGTGCACGATTAGATCTGCTGTAAGCTATGCAGAGAAACGTCAGGGTGCAGAACCTGAGCTTTAGGCCAGATTAATGTCCTAACCTGAGTTGAGGCAGTTTAGGTATTTTACTACTTCATGAAAGGAGTAGTGAGATACTTCTGAATGAAGGTGATTTGTTACCTTGATTTTTTTTCTCCATATTTCTGCTCCCAGAATATATTCAGAGCATTTATTATTTGATTAAGCCAGGACCGAGGTATTTATTTATTTTCTGACATCTTGACAAAAAATGTGAATAACATATCCTGATCAGCTGCACCACAGCATATGGGCAAGGATTTCAAAAAGTACTTTATACCGGTATAATTTCAAGTAAGTCCATTGATTCTGATAGTGCATGTGTTGTGGGATTGCTAAATCCTTTTGAAAATCCCACTGGTGATGCTTTGCGAGCAGCACCCACTGTGACCAGCTTTCCAGTAGGGTATTCAGGTGTGCACTCACACAACCCTTGGTGTTAAGTACCAAGTGCACTATGTGATGGCCAAGGGTTCTTTGTTATACTTATCTCACTTTCCAAAGAATTGGTTTATTGGTGTATGACACACCAGAAGATAAAAAATTAGTTCAAAAGAAGAGCGCCTGACAAACTTAGTCTGACCAATACAAATGCTCTGCCATCTCACAGATCACCTTCATCACAGCTCTGTGGCAGTTTTTGGCCTGAGCACTTATTGCTGCAAGTCAGTGAAGTCAAGGGAGATCTTCACTCACATAGCCTGCTCTAAGTATAATAGTCAAAAAAGATTTAAATATTCATTTGTACGATTATCTGAGTGGTTTAGAAATGCCATCTTTGAGGCTACCCTTACCCTCACAGTTCTTGAACCATATTCTAATTTGTTAGAGCGACCCAAATCTGCATACCCTTCGATTTTGTTAAAATAAATGAGCAAGCAAATATTCATTTATGAAGGCTAATTACAGAGCTAAAGTATTACAATTTTATTTAGCTAATTAGGGATGTGTTAGAGCAACCCAAATCTGCATACCCTTCATTGATTTTGTTAAAATAAGTGAGCAAGCAAATATTCATTTATGAAGGCTAATTACAGAGCTAAAGTATTACAATTTTATTTAGCTAATTAGGGATGGAACAATGCACTAGTAAAATTAAGGTCACAATTAAAGTAGGCTCAATAAGTCTAAGGCTTGAGCCACCGAAGTAGAAAAAATTTAGGTATGCTGAATTAAGAAGTTGACACCGAAATGTGCCACTTTCCAAGAAGGATCCATCCCAGTAAGCAGGAAGCCAAGCAAGAGTGGCAGGAGCCCTGCACGGATGAACAAAGAACTCCTGGCAAAGCTCAAAAGTAAGGGGGAAGTGTGCAAGAGGCAAAAGCCGGGACAGGTGACCCAGGAGGAGAACAGAGGCACCGTCAGAGGGTTCAGAAACACAGTTAGGAAGGTCAAGCCTACACAGATTTGAATCTGGTGAGGGATGTGAAGAGCAGCAAGAAGGACTTCAGCAGATACATCATCAGCAAAAGGCATACCAGGGAAAATGCGGGCCTGCTGTTGAATGGGTCAGGAGACCTGGTGACAGAAGACACAGAAAAGACCAAGGTACTGAATACCTTCTTTGCCTTTGGCTTTCAGCAGTCCCAAGCCCCTGAGACCGAAGGTAAAGACCTGTGCTCAGTAGAGCAGGATCAAGTTAAGGAACATTTAAACAGAAAAGACAGACTCAAGTCCATGGGACCTGATGGGATGCATCCACAAGTGCGGAGGGAGATGGCCAACATCACTACAATGTTACTCTCGATTGTCTTCAAAATGTCATGGTGATTGGGGGAGGTTTGTGAGGACTAAAAGACAGCAAATGACACTCCTATTTTTAAGAAGACAGAAGGATTACCTGGGGGACTACAGGCTGGTCAACCACACCTCTGTCCCTAAGAAGGTGATGAAGAAAATCCTCCTGTAAAGCCTTTCCAAATATATGAAGGACAATAAGGTGACTGGGAGCAGTCAGCATGGATCTATGAAGGTGAAATCATGCTTGACCAACTTGATAGCCTTGTGCAGTTAGATGACTGGTGGATGAAGAGAGAGCAGCGGATGCTGTTTGTCTCTACTTTGGTAATGCTTTTGACACTGTCTCCCATAGCATGCCCACAGACAAGCTGATGAAGTACGGTCTAGATAAGTGGAAAGTGAGGTGGATTGACAATACAAAACAGGGAGGAGTGGCTGATACACCACATGGGTGAGAGGCAGATTAGAGGGACCTCGACAGGTTGGAGAAACGGGATGATAGAAAAGTTATGAAGCTCAAGAAAGGGAAATGTCAAGTCATACCCCTAGGAATAAATAAACCCAGACACCACTATAGCCTGGGGGCCAACTAGCTGAAAAGAAGTTTGACAAAAAAGGACTTGGAGGTCCTTGTGGACATCAAGTTTGACAACAGTCACAAATGTGCCCTTGTGGCAAAGAAGGCTGACAATGCTCTGGGCTGCATTAGGCAAAGCGTTGCCAGCAGGTCAAGGAAGATGGTCCTGACTCTCTGCTCTGCACCGGTGAGACACATCTGGAATGCTGGGTCCAGCTCTGGACTCCTGATTATGAGAAAGACCAGGACATCTAGAACGAAGATGTCCCGTGCAGGGCCATGAAGATGATTAAGGAACTGGATCTGTCATATGAGGAGAGGCTGAGAGAACTGGGACTGCTCAGTTTGGAGAAGAGAAGACTCGGTGGGAACTTATCCTTGTGTGTAAAACCCTGATGGGGGACAAATAAAGAAGGCAGAGCCAAACACTTCTCAGTGGTGTCCGGTGACAGGACAAGAGGCTGAAGGCACAAACTGAAACACGGGAAATTCCATGTAAAGGTAAGAAAGAACTTTCTTAGTGTGAGGATGATCAAACGCTGGAACAGATTGCCCAGGGAGGTTGCAGAGTCTCCATCCTTGGAAATACTCAAAACCCAATGGGACACGGCCCTAGGCGATCTGCTGTCACTGAACCTGTTGGACTAGATGATATACAGAGGTGCTTTCCTCCCTCAACCATTCTGGGATTCTGCAATTCTGTAAAACAAATTCTTTTTTTGACTCCTATCTTGCAAAATCTTAAGAAAGGCTTCTTTATTTCACTTAAGATCCCAGATATGGTTCTAGCTAATAAATTGCACTGAATTCCACAGATAGCAGTGGGCAATGTAAGGGGAAAGCTTTGGATGTCTGGCAGAAAAGAAGTCATTTAATGATTAAGAAATACATATTTATAGATTGGGATTCACCTGACCTTTTCTTGGTATCTACATCAACTCAGCATGAATCATGTGCAAGAATGCCTAATACTCTCCTACAGGCTATACAGCACAAGTTGGGTTTTCATTTTATCGGAATAAGTGGAAGGTAGTTCTTATAATGATATTTTTGCAATTTTCCCAATTTTATCAGTTTGGTATTTACAGTTCACATATGACTTTTCCTCTGCCCTTGGCCCCAAAAGAACTCCTAAGAGCAATTATTTCCTTAATGGTCTGTCCTAGCCCTCTAGAAAATGCCATTTATTATTTTCTCTTCCTCACTCTGCCACTCATTCACACTCCCCTGTTTGACTATAGAGCTTTATTTTATTTCTTCCATTTGGTGTCATGATGTTATTAAGGTTTTAGGCATAGCAACCATAAGTAATTGTCCCAGAGCAAATTGAAGTACTGCATCTGGTGCTTGTGAGGCTGTGAACACATTTACAAAAGCTAAAATGCAATGAGCTGTCAGTCTTATTTGTCCGGTTGTTGTGTACAGTCCCTACAGCACATCATAGAGCTGGTGATGGTTGTATAGCTCCCCAAAAAGTGTTCAGAAACTGGGTAGTTGCCTGTAGTAAGTCAAGATTTAAAATATTCTGCAAAAAAATATTTTAATAATTTTGATGGATGCTAACATTAAAATGCATTGTCTATTTTGATTCTTATTTTATTTTATCCAGAAACACAGACATGTTCCTGACTGCCAATTTAAAATGTTTACTTTCATCGGGCTGTCAAAGGCAATTACAAATTATGCACTGGTGCACTGTTAATATATAATCTACCTATACAGGGCTGAATTTTCATGCACTGAATTATTATTTCCAAAAATTCTTTTGTGTATTATTAGTTAACCCTATACTACTCTTATCTAGAAGGGAAGGATGATGTGTTGACATAACAAAAGAGGTGGACTGTAAATTAAAGAGATGCCAAAAGCATTGACGGCTATGTAAGATCGTAGGTACATTTGCATCTGATAGCCATTCTTTTCAAAAAAGCTACTCAAATTCACGTTAAGCTGATCTAAAATATGAAGTAAAACTGCTTCAGTTTCTTTGTATTGGTGACAGACTGTAACCCAAAACTAATTATAAGAGTAAAATTACCTCTTAATCTTCCCATCTTTAGACCCTGAAACCCTGTTCCATCAAGTAATTATATTAAACCAACTCAGAACTGTTTTTCTCTTGCTAATCTCCAGCCAGAGAAACCAATAAAAACAGAATAATTAACCATAAACAATTTTGTCTGACAATATAAGGTTCAGATGGACTGTTTCAAAAGGCTAGCAACACATGGATGCATTTTATTTTTTTAACCCGACCCTGAAGGGCAGAACAGGCTAAATATTTTGACCCTAGCAGACACAATGTTTCCCTTTTTTTTCCTTCTGATTATTTTTCTAATATTTTGTTTTTCTTTTTCATTGCATTGATTATAAATTTTCTATCACAGTAAGAGGAAAGAGACACAGTTAATTTTAACACCACACTACTCTAGGATTCGCCAGGAGGGAAACACAGGGCTATGCCCCTCTGAAAGGGCTCAGATTTTCTAAAGAGACTTTTAGGAAAAAGTGTGCCCGTGATGCAGTGGGAGGTACAACAGGCTGACAATGACAAAATAGACAAGATAGAAAAAGAGATCAGATACATTCACTATCTGTACAATTAAAGGTCCTCATTGTGTTTTAAAGTAAATTATCCATGTAAAAGAGATTGAATGAAAAATGACTACTTTATCATTTTAAATTATTATCTTTGTCATAAACTCTGAATTAGATTTATTTTTTTCTTCCCTCAGTTAAGTACGTTTAGGTATGAAATGAATTTCACACAGTTTAAAGGGTGGAGATAAAAGAATCTGTACTACCTAAGCATATCTTCCTGTCTCAGTGTTGTCTTTCCTCTGTTCATTACCCAGTTTACTCTGTTTCTGTTTCTTTTCCTTATGTATATTCTTTCATATTTTCCTTCTCTTTTTTTTAAACGTTTTCACCTTGTGTGTCTACCACACTACCACTAGACATATAAAGGTGTCAGATCTTATTAGATTAAATGTATTTTTGTGGGTAGGACTTTCCAGTGAGAAAAGGATGATGTACGCAACTGATTTTAAGCTCAACTCTGCTCCCCTACCTCCAACTAAATCAAAAACTTCAGAAACTTTCCAAGTCAGTCTTAATATATGATATCGGACTTCGGCTCTCACTTTTTTCCTTACAGTGAACCTGAGTTGGGTCAGAACATGCCTGGACTGAGTCCTTCACACCTTTAACAGGGCCTGCAAAAGAGTGTCATCAGCTTCCTTGGCTAGTTTTCCCTTAAAAACAGTTGCTTCAGCCAAGTTTTGCTTTTAATTTTCCCATCAATTCAATCAAGCAAGTCAGAATGAAACTCAAAGAGCTGGAACCAAAGTTAAAAATAATCCATCATAATTCCACTGTTCTAGTCAAAATTACCACGGAGCCCCCACTGGAGTATGAGCCTGGTTTGTTATGACAAGAGGAGGTGGTATTAAGTGTCATTTAAAGTTATGGGAGACACATTTTTAAGTTTTGAAGTATTATTTTACACTTTCAGGAGGGAGGGCAGGGAAAAATGCAAATCACTCTGATTCAGCTCAGGAGCCAAAGGTAAAATGTAAATTTTATTCAAGCTTAGTTCTGTGATATTAATTGTTCCACTTTCTCTTTTTTCTCCAAAACCTGGGTAGTTTTAGACATTTTTAAAAAGAAACACACTGTGGATCACCCATAAAGCAATATAAAAGGGGCTTGTTTTCTGTAAGCACTACTAAGACCACTCAAGCCCAGATATTTGCTGCCCTGCATAGTTCCTGACAATTCAGCAAGAATCAGAAGAAAGAAATATCCAAACACAAATTTTAAGAGAAGAATCAGGAGTTGATTTTGGCTAGCTGTTCTGTTTGTTTTCTTTCTCCCCATCTTCAGGCACCTAAAGTTCTGATACATGTAAACTGAAGAATAACTTCTTGCTAGGAAGAAGTTAACATCACTGTTGATCTCTTAATTTTTATTATCTTCAGCAACTAAGGGAGGTGAAGATTATTATGAAAAGGACAGAAATTGGGATTTACTTTTGCTTTTAAACAGAGTGAAAAATAACCATTTTTCTTTTTTACAGTAATGATGAGAAAGAGACCTGTCAGATTCAACAGGAATAGCCCCGAGCTGTCTGCTTAAACAAAGTGTCCCTTTTGCTGCCTCATTCCTTGTCCTCTGAGATCCATGCAGACCTCACTGGAAAGGATTCGCTTCATCTGTCTGTGAAGGGAAAGGGGATCTTCTGGCATCTCGGAAAGAAAGTCAGGATTAATGTATGCATTTCCTCCACTCCCTCGCACAATGAAAACTTGTGATTCACACTGAAGATATCACACTGTGATATCACACTGAAGCTGTGCTATGAAGTAAATCTACCAATAATTTTAAGAATCTGTCCCTATCAACAGGACAGGCAGATTTTTGTGACTATTGATGAGTTTTACAAATGTAAAAATTAATCAAAGAATGCTCTGGACCAAACGTAATCCCATAAAGTAGAGCTAGTGATTCCCATTAATTTAGCAGCATACACCACAAAGTATCCCAGGACACTTCTGGGCTGACCGCCAGGTGACACCAGCTAAGAATTTGACCTTTTGTTTTGCAGCTTGTCCCATATCTGAGCCAGTAAATTATCTTTTCTTAATTTTTTTTGAATTTTAATTTATTTTTTTAAATACATACATCGGTAAGATCTTGCTTCTGCAAACTAGCATATAGGTCTGCCTAAGGTTGGGCATCTTCAGCTGCTGCTAGCATCAGGAACAAAGATGGAAGCCAATGATGTTTGGCAAATCCAGGAAGAAGTCTGGGATTTTTACAAGCAAAGTAACTGTAGCAGTTTCCTGACGCCTGAAAAAACCACCTAGTCACTATTCACAGCCATGCCTGACTTCCCTTAACCAAGCATTTGGATGAAAGAAGAAAGGCTTATCTCCAAATTAAGGTCAGTGTCTGGCCCAACCAGCTTCCCTGGTGTATGTGTAATCTTCAACAGAATGCTGGTGTATTTATTGCTTAATCTAAGCAGTCCATTTGAGAGTTTAAAGTAGTTTATTGAAATGGAAAAGAGCTTAAGCTTTGTTCCCTCTGAATATCTGTTTTGTAATGACCATTCCTACATTTCCAAGTCAAACTCATGAACAGAATTATACTTCATGTTCCCTTTTTTCTCTCCCTCTTACTGATGATTTGGTCAATTAACACTTCCAAGTATTATATCTCTTAGAGAACCAGGAAAGTGTGAAATTGCCTTATAGTAGTGACAAGGATGAAGAAATCTTCCAGAGTCATTACTACAGCTCTAAATCTGGAGTCAAAATTAAACATAGCATATACTATGAGCTAAAAGCCAGAGAAATGAGAAAATATTTATTTGCTCCAAGTTATTTAATAGCCACCGATACAAAAAGACTTAGCTCAGAATCACAATCTGAAATTTGAATTATCCTTCACCTCGTCTTACAGTTCTAAGAGACACTTCTTTCTCTCATCTGTAACTTTACTTATTGCTTGAAAATGTTTTTGCAGTAACTCATTATTTGTTTCCTCCTCTCTGAGTTATGACACATCACTATATACACAGGACTATGTTAACACATTAGAAGGAAATTTCATCTGCTGCACAAAATTACTACCTGTGAATTTTAGTGGAAATTTTCATAGGATCAGTATTATAGTGATTCTCCAAAATCTGTGCCATCTTTCAACTTGGTTAGCAAATATGGAGCCTCATTCTCCGTACCGAACACTACGTCATCTGTGGAATTTCAATGTCTTTAGGCAGCACATCTGAAGGGGAAGATATCTGTTACCGTAAGGGACCTTGGTGAAGTCAGATGAGAAGTGTCAGGATCTCAAATCTTTCATGTGTTGCATGGTTGCATAAGGCAAATGACGGATGTGAAGAAGACAGATTCTATGTGAAACTTTTGGTGGTTTGTGAGTAGGCTGGATGCAACATTAATGTAATTTAATTTTTATCTATCAGGCATGCAGTTGGAGCAATGGATGTTAATAACAAATTATTGTGAAAATCAGAGAAAACTTTAGAAGATGTCACTTCATTAAAATGGAGATTTGACAGGGAAAACACAAGAAAAATCTAAACCAGATGATATCCCACAGAAAATATTACTTTCAGTTGAGGTTCTTGGTGTAACCTCCTTAATCACCTGTACAACAAAATATGTGATACTAAAGGCAAAGATTGGGCAAAAAGTAAAATAATAACCCGATACATGAAATGCATTTCCCAGTTCTGATGGGAAACTCTGCTTTCAACATTTGTGAATTGTTCTCTCAAGAACCTGGATGTGAGTAACGTTGTCTGAAACAACCCAGACAATTTTAGGTTAGCTGGTCTGGATCCATCGTTGCTGTCCAGTAGGAAGCTCAGGTCTAGTGGTGCCTCAGTGTTTCACCCCTGACTGCTCTCCTAACTTTCTGTTTAAAAACAAGTCACTGCAAATAAGGAGAGCAGACTCTATTGGTGAAGGTAACTTCATCTTCTCTTCCATAATTTATACCTGTATGAAAGGTTAAGATGTTTGGCCTGGCAGCTATATAGAAAGACATTGCATTGCTACCATGTTTTTACTTGTCTTGGGTTCTGGTTTTATCCTGGAACAGTCAGTAATTTCTTATTCGCACATTGCAATCTGATTTGAAACAATTGTAAAAACCTTTCCCCATAATTCTTCTTGACTAAGTGGTTAATTAATATTCATATTTTTCTCTATTTTATACACGCTCTAGTCTTGTTCTTAGGAAGAAGTATCTTAAATTATAGCATTTTCATCACTGGTAAATTTAGCTAATAGAGCTTGCTACAGAGAAAAGACCATGAGTTACTCATTTATATTCTTTTAACTATTTGCATTTGGCAAGAAAATAGAATGAGATAAAGAACAAGCTTTGACTGATGACAAAATAAAACTGTAAAATGCAATGACAAGGAGACTAAGCTCCATTCAACAGATATGTAAGAAAAAATGGGTAGTTCCTCTTGTTCTACTGAGATATAAATTACAAACTTCATCACACTGCTAAACCCTCAAAAATGTGTAGTCAGAATAACCGATTAAACTAATAATTTCAGATCTCTTAACTGAGAGCTATAGTGGTAGCTCAGAATAAATATAGATAAGACAAACACTAAGACTAAAGCTGTTTCTGCTTTGTGGACAGTCAGGCTGAAGCAATCCCAGTAGGAGTCCCCATGAATTTGAATTGTCGTACTTTCTGGCTACATTATCAGACAGAAGAGAACATTTGTACAAAATGGGTAACTAAAAACCCCGTTATCTGTTCCTTCACAGAAGAAAGTATATATTCAGGGTTAAGGGAATATTAGAAATACCAGTAAGTTTCATCTCATATTTTCTGTATAATTTTCTCTGTTTGTGGGTATGTAACGAATACATAATACATATAAAAAATACAAAATTATTTTGGCAGTTGGATTATCATGGATTAATGCAATACCATGTTTTTGTTAATTTTCCTTTAATAATTTACTGAACATGTTTATTAGAAGGAATACTCTCAGAATTTGTGGATTTAAAACTGATATTGTGTGTGAATTCCTAATTAGTAAAAATGCGAGTGTGAAGAAGTATGATTGAAATGTCATCTGACCAAGAGAGTTCATAGACATTGTAGTATATGCATACGCCCACTTGAGACTGACCAACGTGGTACAAAATGAGCAGGTAATGGTGATACAGGGTAATGGGAAAACACCCAGGTGTAAGCATAATTTATTTTCCTGAGCTGCACAAGGACTTGAGACACATTGAGAAGATTTAAATGTATTTCTGTGATTTTTCCACTGCTGTAAATGTAGGAGCAGCTGAGGGTATATGTAAACCAGGATGAGGTTGTGCTGCTCCATCCGTCCCAGCCAGGGCACATCAGCAGTGACCACCTTTACCATAGCATGCCCTGGCACATTCCCTCCCGGCTGGAGATCAACAGCGCAGAAACAGCTACCCCTGTTCCACGGCACGTAACCTCTCTCATCTGTGTCCCTTGAAGACACCTTCTCTTCCTTTTTCTACAGCCCTGAATGAAAACCAGGAGCAGTGATTGGAATATTTTTAGTTACATCTGTGCTGGCAACCCAAAGGAGGCTAGGGCACGCAGGCATAGGCACGTAGTCATCCACATAGATTTCCAGAGTGATCCTCTGCACTTTTTTTTGGCTGGGTCACCTACTAGTCCCCAAACCAACACCCAGGTGCTGTTGGAGCACTAGTGTAGATGAACGACCATTCCCTGCTGGCAGCTGCCTGCAGTCCCCTATTCAGGGGTAGGGGAGAAGTGGGATGCATACGACCTGGACACACTACTTGTGACTTGTGCCCTAGCCTACCTCTTTAGTGGAATTGCTTAATCAAGGACCAAGTTCTGCCTTGCTCAGTATGTGATATCTATCGCTTTTCAGTAGGAAGATCAGAGACACCTCAAGTGGTGTAACTTAGGGAGGCCAGAGGACTGGAAATACCCTCTCCTGGTGGTCATTGGGCCTTTACAGAACTACTCCCTAGACGAAAAATGTAGGTGTTTTTTACCCGTCCTTCAGAAAACATATGTATTTGCCAGTGTGAACCATACCTTGGGATTTAATTTCAGCTTTGGGGAATAAAAAAAAAAATGAATTTTTATTCATTAAACTTTGTAGTTCAATATCCATCATAAAGTGAGTTAGTTGCCCTATGTCTACAGACTTTTGTTATTGCTCACCTTTGAAAATATTTCTGTAAGGAGCTATCCATACTCAAACAGAAATACAAACAGGGAACCCATTTCCCCAAGGTAATAATAGAGGATGGTACAGCTGTAAGCAATTAACAGTCACCTTCTTCTAGATTCTTAGTTTAAGAGACACGATGCCTGTGGTAAAGTGCCCTATGCTTGTCACCAAACAGTTCTCCAAAAAAAAAAAAAATTAGCATTGTTGTTGCAGCAGTTTGTGAAATCTCTGAGTCTGCAAGATCAACATATACCTCAAGGGAATTCCTGTAGACTCTCCAAGGATTTTAGAAAGACTCTCTTGCTTCATCTCTTTTGATTATAAACCTCAGTAGACTATATAAAGTATTGTTTATCCCTGTCACCCCTCTAAAACACACTCCTTGCAAATGAGTTATTCTAACCGCAATGACCTATTTCCTGGTGAGTTTATGAACGGTGAAGCAGACTGTTACTGGTTCAGTGAAATAGCTTTGCGTTTATGAAATGTGAGGTATCATCACAAAACACCCATTTAAATATGATAAAACACATATTTAAAACACCTATGTTTTTTAAGACCTTGAGCATATGTTCCATTGAGTTGTACATTTACACTGCCGGTATTAAATGTGGGATTTATCTCAGCTGGCTTGAGATAGCCAAAGTGAGGAAGACTACATTAGCAATAGTCTTCTTCAGCTCTTTGATGAGAGCAGTAAGCATGTTTTTTAGAGATCAGTTTGTGGGATATTTGCTAAAGGTTTTTATTTGTTCACATGAATCCCACCAGAAAGGACAGAGTTTGTCTTCAGCAAGGTTCTGATCTGTTTTCAGGCTTTGCAACATTAACAGAAACCAAACCAAATCAAATCTCTCTTAACCTTTTGCTCTGCACGGCACTTTTCCATAGAAACTCTGAAGTTTTGCTTATTTATTTCGTTTCTGTTGTGATTTGTTTTATTGTGAATATTGGCCAATTTAGAGTGAAATGTCTAGCTAAAATAATCAGGGGGAAAATGGATGCCAGACATCAACTCATCCAATTGCATTAAATGAGAGACAAGATTTTCATTACTCATTTAATTAAACCAAATAACACCTGCAAGTCGTACTTACCCTTCAAAATGAAGTGACATGTATGCAGTACTGGGATTCATTCCAGGACTAGCATCAAACCTTAAGGAATTTCAGTCAAAACGAGAAACATTACAGTGCTGCTGTAGAATAAGGTTGTGTGCAGATCTTCTGTGATTTTTTCCCTCATAGGTATGGGAAACAGTCCTTTTTCATTCAAAAGGGATTTCTAAAAGTGATTTTTAAAGCTGAAACAACAAAGAACACAGTCATGTTGACTACTGAAGCTGTTCTGTTTACAGGAAAAGAGGTTAAAAGAAACTGTATAAAAGAAAAAGTTTTTAAAATTCAGAAAAATCCATTTTCTTTTCCATTTCTCAAGCTCTCTACAAGATGAGGGGACCTCATTTTCCTACTCTGTGTGCTATGCTTAGAGTATGCAAAAAATAAACAAATGAACACATATATAACCTGCAAAATATTTGGCATTCAAAATTCCTGCTTCAAGTCTTAAGCAGTTTCTCTAAGCATGCTTCCCTGGAGTCAAAAATATGTTTTTAATGGTAATTTTATGCCATTATTGGTGCAGGCATAATGAAATAAGAAAACTAACTTATTAGCTAGAGTTTGGGGAGGAATTTTGTGGTCACTTCGTATTACAATTCTGAATTCTGTGTAGCTGCTAGAAGCATGTTTTAAACATTAGCTGTATATGATACACTTGGTTATAAACACACCAGAAAAGAACACCCTATTTGTTTACAAACTATGATAATAAGCAACATTTTTCACTGTTGATCCTTATAGCAGTTGGTTTTCAACAGTTGACCAATCATTAGAAAGTGTGTATATACATTCTAGTATATAACACGTATATTTTTATTTACTCATTCTAAAGTAGTAGGCTTCCAGGGAGTACCTAGTGGCACCTAGGTGCCACATGTAGCCACTCTGCATAGTATACATTACCCTTAATATGAAGTAAATTTCTTGTTTGATTTACTGGCTGGAAATCCCCTGTGTTTCTAACAACCATTAGGAAATAGTTGGGTTCTGTTTTCAAAGAACTGATATTTGTACCAAGGGATTTGACTTCACACAACAGACAAAAGATTCTCTATTACATGTGCCCTCACTCGTCTTTGCCTAAGTTCATTCAATGCAATTGGGTAGATCTTGCAAAGTAACAGAAATGTGAAAGAATTATAGAGTATATATAAATGTTGGTGTGGGTTATTATAAAGAACAGTACACTTTAAAAAAAAAAAAAAAACAAACACTTGCAATTCTTTTAAACGTTTGGCAAGATGCCAAAAATGCAGCATAGCATGTCCAGTCAAGGGGACTTTATGTTCTTGTGAGAACACAAGCCTGTTCAATGAACGAGCTTTCATTTCAGAAGGAAAGGCACTGTGCTAAGAATAGCTTATTGCCTTTTCCTAAAATACTACGTCCGTCAATGACCTAATGGACCTATGCCTGCTTTTTAAAAAGTAACAGTTGATGTCATGAGTCTCCCTTCTAGAAAACCAAAACCCCAACTTCCACCCTGTAGTATCAGTGACCTCTCTCCTACAATGCATACAGCTGGAGACACAATCTCAAATCTAATTTCAAATGGGTTGCAGATGAACTGAAAGAGAAAAGTAGTATCAAGCTCAAACTGGCAAAAGGAGCCATTCTTTAAACTTTCTTCATAAGAGAATCAGTAATTAGTTGGAATCCTAATTTCCATTGTGAGCTGAATCACGAAAGGAAAATTCTGTGAAATCCAGGTACCTGCAAAGTAAGTTTCATAAAATTAGTCATACAAATCTGATAGTATACTGAAAGGATCTTTGCAAGACCTTGAAAAGCCACTTGTGTTAATTTACTTTGCTAGTAAGAACCAACATTGCTAAAAAACCAATCTTACAGTCTTAAACGTAAAGATCTGTGGAATAGTTTGCCAGATACTTTGAAATGGCCAGAAAGAAGTAGTATGATTTTAGAAAGCCTTTTTCAGAGGAGATTATTGTAAAGATGCTGTATATCATTTGTCTTCTAGCCCAAGACTAATAAAATAGAGGGATAGCTATAGAACATGTATGTTTTAGGTGGAGAGTCACACATTGCTCAGAGGAATTTGACATACTTTCATGTTTTCTCTTCTTGTATAGTATGTAGCACACAGAAATCACATCAGCAGTGTGATGTGATATATTGCTACTCACCTGGGATAAGAGCAATTGCTTCATTACTTAGGAATGTTTTAAAGTCAAATAGCTGAAATATTTCATTTTCCATTTTAAATTCAGCTGCAGTTGGCTGCTTACAAAAGACAAATTCTCCCAAAGTACTGATGACAGAGAGCTATAACAAGAATTTTGTGACCAGCCACAGCTGAATGTGTAAAAACTATCTTAACTTTCTTGGACCTCTAAAACACTGCTGATAAAGGAGCCATTTTACCACCTAAGGCCTAAGCAAGTCTGGTTAGAGTTCATATTGCATGCCTCTTCTATGGGCACGTGTGCACATAATTTCACATTAGTCTGTTTCTAAAGTTAAAATATTGATGGGGGTATCCAGAGTAACATAACCATGGTTTAGATGTTGTGTGTCATAGAGGCCTGAAGTTCTTTCAAACTGATGAGACTCCCACCAGAAAGACTGAAGATTTTCCTTAACTGTTTGATAAAAAGACTAAAAGAAATGACCATGGAAGACAAAAAATATGAAGAAAGTTCCCTAAAAGAAGCAGGATCCTAACTCCAACAGAGCTGCAAAGAACTGAGAAGTGAAGTGATAAACGGTTTCTTGTGCAATAGTTGCGTTTATTAACTAATAACCTCATTGTGAGAAGCTTCTGAGGGTATCTGTTTTGATGGAAGATTTTACTTTCTGTGGCAGTATTGCAGCAGAACATCCTATATGCTACATTTTGTAACATGCTGGATTTCACTAATGTGAATGATTTTATCAAATACTCAAAACATTTAGGAATTTCATGCAATGACTGAGTGGAGCAGTCCAATCAGGTAACAAAGTGCTTGTTTTTCCAGCCATTTCACTAAATGCCTACAAATTTGAGTCATTCCACAAAGCAACTGTCTGAAAAAGCCATTTTGTGAGAGAAAATTTTAATTGTTTAGTGAAGTGACTGGTTTCACAACATAACTCAAGCATAAACTGGATGTGAGACTGTGACCACATTTAAGTAAAAGCATATTAGTAATGATTTCAAAGAGGTAAGAATATCATCCCCTGTATATGAATATTTATTTGTCTTTATGCATATATACTTAGGTGTATACATAAATAAAAAACACTCTAAAGCTGTAAAAAAATTAAGGAGGCAGATATACAGAACATGTTAATGTCATACAGTATGAAAGACTTCTGGACATTCAAAACTCTTAGTCCATAACTAGATAGTTGGCCTTTAGGGGAGGTAAAGTGATAATTTTTTCACTTCCTTTCCATATTTGAATGTGTGCTTTCTATACGACTGGAACAAGATGGGGACATCAAAAGACATGCTGCATCTAGCACAATGGGATAGTACCCTCATTTTCCATTTTACTGCACTATTTGTGTTCCACCATTCTGAATGCCAAACTATAAGGATGAAAATCCTAAGTAACTCCATAAAATAACTCTTAGATACCTTCCTTAGATATGTTTTTGCTCTTTTCAAAATAATTGTAGGAAATTCCAAACTCAGCCACCAACAAAAAAAATTTTACTACAAAAAAAGCCACCCAGTACAAATGAAATCACGATGTTGAAACTGCATATCAAATATTAAGTTTTCCAACTTGGGAGAAAGGGACAACATTCATTATAGGAAGACTTTAATTATTTGAAAAAGGGCTATTAATCCTTCTGGAACTATGACACATTAAGATCCCATGCCAGCAAAGCACTTAGGTATGCTCTTTTCTTTGAGCCTGAAAGTAGACCACTGAACTATATATCTGCCTGCCTACAAATGTTTAAATTAAGAGAATGGTCTCAGTGAAAATTTAGAAATGTTTAGTTTAATGCTGCCCATATAATAATGAACTGCATCATTTCAGCACATAAATGTAAAAAAGTGCAAAATGTAATGGCACATGGCAACCATAGCTGTACTACCGCAGAGCCAATGACTAGAACGGAATAGCTCTTATAGTCAAAATTAAATGCATTCTCAAGCTGTTTTATGAACCTATTCCCTCACTATGCTGTCTGAACAACATGCAATGAAAATAAGTAAGACAATAGACCTCAGATCCCTCATTCAGCCTTGATCAAATTGCATATGCAGTGCTACCAGGGCAGACGTAGAAGCAGTTCACAGTCCATAGCTGGAACTACACTCTGAATTTAATTTGCAGTCTGGTAAATTAATGTTTTTAAATGTTCATAAACTCATACAAGATGTGCTGTATACGGTTTTAATTTTTTTCATAATTGCATTAAAACTATATTACTTCCTTACTGTTCATATACTGTCTACTCTGCAAAGAAAGAGGCAGAATTTCTGAACAAGTGCTATCCTGAGGTCATGCAAGTACCATTCATTGTAATACAAGTGCTTGAAAGACAAAAGGTAGGGTTATGATAAAAGTGATTTTCCTAAGCAAAGAAAATGTGATAGATTGAGGATTTTCAGTGAAGCATTTGATGATGTGTCTTGTAGAAAGGTCTTGAAAAATCTGCAGATGATGGAAGTTCCTAAATGAAATGTATGTTGGGTAAGTGACTGACAAAAACGAGGAATCCAACAGAAGTGAGACATAAAACATCCTACTCGGAAAGGATATGTATTTTTTTTCAGGAGCACTAATGGATCCATTCTTGCTTAGTGCTTTATTCGTAGCCTTGAAGCAAAGCATAAGAGTATGCCTAAGACATTTCCTGGTGACATGAAACTGAAAGTTAACATCAGTGCAAGGAAAGATGAAGATACCATACTGACAGACTTTGTTGATTTTAGGACTTAAACAAGACGAAAAAGGATAAAGCTCAATGGGAAAGTGCAAGATTGTGCATTTAAACATTTCAAAACTTTTGCAATAATCTGGGGAAGCTGGAAGAGTATAGAGAGCTCAGTGGATCATCGAGCTTCCACAGGAGAGCAAATAAGTAAATACAGCCTGTAATCCTAGGTCATAAGCAGAAAGGTTTTTCCATTAGGAAACATAAAGATGAAGAAAGAAATAATGAGAATAGGTAACTAATGGAGGTATTGAACAAGGTAACCATGAAACCATAGCTAAATTTCAGTATACAACTCTGGCCACCAATGCTCAGGAAAAAAGTACTGAATCTAACAGATGAAGATAAAAGGGTTCTTAGGATGGTCAAGTGAATGGCAATCCCAGAGTAGGAAAGCTCAGCTTTTGGAGTCCAAACCAGTTGTTTCAAGAGGACATGACTTTTTCATGAATGTATCAAGAAGGGAAGTATCAGTCCAGGAAAACATTTAAACCAAAAAAATCTTATTTTGGCTTACAAAGAAATGGGTACGTAGAGATGAGCAATACGCTTAGCCTGGAAAGGGCAAGTTTTTCTACCCCTGGAGCCGTGAGGTTCTGCAGCACAGAGCTGCTAACTGGAGTGAAAGTGTGCACCCTGGTGTGGGAGCTTCTTAGTGTCTCACACGTGATCACGTAAACATCTCTCTTTCCACCCATGAGTGACAACTTTGTGTGAGCGAAAGCTAAGGAGGCAGCAAATCTGAAGAGCTTTAAGTCCAAGTTTGGTAAGTTCCTGGAAGTGACTATGTGGCAAGGTATCTCTAATGTATATGATGGGGAGTTGTCACTTAGAAGATCAAACCCAGCATTGCATTTTTCAGTTACACTTTCGTACAAGTTCTATACTTTTTCAGATCACAAGTTTAGCATTCTTGGGATATGTATTATATATATATGTATACACACAAATAAACAAAAAAAAATACATTATACTTTTGTATAGTTCATGTTGTTAGCCAGCTTTACACTACTGCAGATATTTCATTATGCTGATTACACCATCAGGTAAGATTAAATAAAACTTTTTCTCTATTTCCAACTTAGAGAATGATTATAGGATCAAATATAATTAAATCAGAGACAGAAAGGAGTGAAATTAATAGCTCACATTGGATTTATTTCACAAAACTCAGTTTGGCAGTTTATTTTGTTTTCTGTTGAACAAGTTTAATCAGTACAGTGCAACTAATAAGAAATTAATTGATTTTTAAGTCCTCTAAGCAGTCCGGGCCTCATACATAGGCATTGTTCTTAATTATAAAAGGTTACAGTTGAATTCTTTCAATATATGTGACTGTAACACAGAGTAGCCTTAAAAAGTGGGTCAGCTCTTCGTCATGAGTACAAAGCGATGTCGTTCGTATTTCAGTACAGTGTGGAAAACAGAATAATTTGTGATGCAAAAACTCTGCAATCACGCACCTGAGTGAAACTCTACATCTTATTACTATGAACCCATCTTAGGATGGTAAATACGTTCATGTAAACACAGTTTTTTTCATCCATGTGTGATTACTGTTTCTCCAGACTCAATGTTTTCCATACAACCATAGTATGCATTTTTAATAGTTACATATGCATAAGTCAGTTCTTCTATCCAAAACTCTTTCATCAGTAAATAAAGCCAAAGTACCTGTGCCAGTACTGCTTTCCTCATAGATCCATCTTGAAGAAACTGTATTTTAGAAAGTCTAAATGATTAAATACATTCTTATATAAGACCTGGCTTGCATTTAGCTGACCTGATTTTCTCAAAAACATTATAGGTAGAATTACTCAGTCCATTATAGACTCATTAAGTGATTTGATAGGTTTTGTGCTTCCTTTGGTTGTTAACTTTTTTGGCCACTGTATGGTTGATCTTGGTGGCTAGAACATTAATTTAGATTTGTGTTTAAAAGAGTAAAGTTTCTAAAAAGATATCTTCAAAATATAAATCAAATTAGAATAACAGAATTTTATTTAAAATTTCCTCAAAAAATCATTTAATATTTTTCCATATCTTAAAACTACTTCTTCATTGTGAGTTTACAAACACCTCCTGAAAAACCCGTGCACACTGGATTCTGCTTTTCATCAGCTAGGATCTCATTCTCTCCACTTTCTGCAGGAGATGGAGCTCAGAGCTAATGCTGCTTTTTGAATTTTTATCCACAGTTATTTAGACATGTTTCAACTGTTTTAACTCTAAATGTGTGGGAATCTCTACTCCATTCTCTAGGCAGTTATAAGATTTAACAGATTTTCAAATTATTTTTTTTAAATCCATTCCTTTTGTACCGCAGTGTAAATACTGGCTCACTTAGAAGCATTAAGTAAAATTTAGCTAAGTGTCTGTCTAAGAAGAATGTGTGAATATACAAAGAAGAATTGTTGGATGTGATTATGTACCCTATTAGGGTGAGCTCAGGATGGTAACAAATAAAGTCTAAGAATTTTGAATAAATTCGAAGGGGGGGGGGATCTGCATTATGCAGAGTTCTTTGCTATTTATTTTATGGTATCCCTGGAAGAAAATATGACACCTGTCAGTCACCCAGACTTGTATTTACCTGAAAACATTTATAACCTCATGTCCAGCACCAAGCGGCTGTCAGGCTTTCAGTCTTGTTAAGTGTTTGCATCAATTATGCAGGTGATGTGCAAAGTGACAAAGAATGAACAGCTCAGCGGACAAAGACCTTTCGTGCTGAAGGGCGCGTATTGAGCATCCAAAATGGGTTGAGGAAGGTGGGGATTGGGAGCTGGGGAGACAGTCTTACCCGCAATAAATGAAGGAGCTGTTCATTAGTACAATGTATAGTATTAGTATTATATATATACTAGTATATATATAGTATATATATTAGTATATAGTATTAGTACAATGTATACAGGGAGATAGGCTAAAGATCATACAGACAGAACAACTTGAATGAATTGAACTCAAGAATTTTGACTCTCTCTTGACCAAAATCTCGTCCTTTTCCATTCATTACAAATGGTTCTTAGCAAAACCCACACTGAAATCAGTAAATGACAGCAAGCAACAGCATTGCACAAATTTTTAGTTGCAGATGCAATAGAAAAGTAATTAAAAGATAGAAAGCTCAGAAAGTCAATGAAGCAGTAAACAATGAAAGGAAACATAGGGCCCCATCAGCAAAGCAGTGAAGTCAACATTGTAATGGCACTTAAGACACAATGACAATGTTATATATTGCACATCTTTGTGACCCAGGAGCAGGATGACATCTCCTTGATTTTAACTTTCGGTTTACCTTTGAAAACCACCCATTCAGCTGTACCTAAAAAAAAAAAAAAGATAAAAGAATCTGGTTTTTGTCATGTTGGTAGCCCAGATGTCTAGTAGTGTAATAGAGTTCCTGAATTGAGACCATACAGGAGGAAAGAGGAGGGGTGAAAAATGGGAAAGTTGAAGAAGCAGAATAAGAAAATAATAGCAAACAAAAAGGTAAGGGCATCTGTGATGTGCAATGTGGTCAACTTACCAATACCAGCCTCAACCTCGCCAATGCGGGCTAGTAGAGTCATACAGTGTATAAAAGCCAAAACTGGGCACCCTGAAGGTGCGGGCAGGTGGTTTATTGTGAACTGAAGACCGCATTGCTGAGCCGGTGTGAAGCAGGAGCAGGATAAAGCCAGTTCCTGGCCTTCGTGGAGCTTGTACGTTACGGCTTGACCTACCAGCAACCTGAGCAGCTGGGGAAAACGACCTGAAGAGAAGTCAGAGAAGAAAGATGGCTGACTTACGTTCACCTGCATGCAGCTTAAAAGTGGAGTATTTGAGAAGTTTCTGCCTTTCATTTGAACCAGATGTTCTTAGTTTTCATCTTTAAACAATGCCTTATCCTTTTTCAGATCTTCCTAGAAGAGCATTCTGTTTTGTCGTGTCTGTGACTAATTCATATTGATGAGTAATAATTTCAGGAAAGAGTCACATGGGTGACAAAGGTTTTCAGGATTGCCTCTGTGAATATCATGAATTTTTAAGTCATTTCCCAACATATAGAATCTGAGACTGGGAAATCAATAATTCAAAGAGGAAAAAAGTTGAAGTGCATGAAATAAAACTCTTTTATTTAGATACTGTTTTCCCACATTTATTAACCTTGATTGTAATGCACAAGAGAAACTAGGTCTGCTCTCTTAAATTCTCAACAAAGATTCTTATTAAAACAGAGCCGTAGGAAGTGTGCAGAGGGCACAGCGAGGCAGGAGGAGACCAGATCTGATCAGAATCGTTGCTTTCCTCCCTCCTTCAGTGCATCCCAGGG
Source organism: Cariama cristata (assembly GCF_000690535.1). Taxonomy (NCBI): domain Eukaryota; kingdom Metazoa; phylum Chordata; class Aves; order Cariamiformes; family Cariamidae; genus Cariama; species Cariama cristata. The sequence continues at coordinate 61,220 of NW_009595067.1, forward strand.
CTGTTTCGAGAAAGAAAAAAAATGCTTTTTAAACATACTAATACAAATACCTCTGAAATGTGGCAGATTTTTTTTCTTCACTGCAAACCTTTTCTGTGCTTTCTTCACTAATGAGGAACACACAAGGCACATATAAACTCGACAGACAAATGAAACCTGAACTGCAGAAACAGCAGCTTTTAGAACTTTAATGTATCTTTTTCTCCCACAGGTACTCCTTCATCAATTTTTCCTCAAGACCTGTAAATCAAAGGTTTGTCATCGCAGTGGTCTCTATAGATAGCTACAGTCTAATTCTTTCACCAGAGAAGGAAACGTTAAAGACAATAAACCAAAACTGTTTTAGCTGTATTGTTTGGTTTTTCTTCATATCTACTTGGAAAGAAAACAAACCAAGCTATCAGCCTTAGGGCAAACAACAACCTTATAAGAAAACATATTATGTTATGGAAGTAGAAATTTGATCCACTTTCCAAAACCAGTCTAGAATAAACTGCAGAATTACATGGTTCACACAGTCATTTTTAGGAAGTCAGGTCATCAGACCACTAAATTTAGAGATTCATGCAATGGCACCGAGCTCCTCATTTGTTTGAAAGCTTACCTGTGGGTCAAAAGTGCTCAACCTCCTACCATGCTAGGACTGTTCTAAGGAAAAACTGAACTAACCTGTGCCAGTAAAATAAAATAAAATAAAATAAAGCAAAATCCCTATGCATCATTCTGTTAATTATCAGTTTGGTGGGTTTCTCAAAGGAAATGAGTCTTAACTTCTTGAAAACATTACCAGATGTGGTATGTCAGATATGTTTACGTGAAAGGAGAACCTGGGCAGCATTTAGTCTCCAAACTGCCTTCTCAATCCATGGACGCCTATCCTCTAACACACCTGTGAGACACCTTTCCAGTTCATTATACACTCTATATCAGCAGCAGTAGCAGCATATTAGTCCTAACTTTTGGCTGCCAGCATTGTAAAAAGTCCAGTTTTTATAACTGGTTTACTAGTGGGAGCAACCCCCCATTTTATTTCCCCCACTGTCATTGCATAGGTAGAATAACATTTCCCTCCTGTGCCCAGTGTTTGCAGCTCTAAGCAAAGAAAACTCAGGGAACAGAGATGAGGAATTTCAGTAAACAGAGAGAATGACCGGACAATATCTGTGAGATGTTCGTTCATACTTTGAATCTCTATTTCCCATTTATAATTGGGGAATTAACCTTGGGGAGGTGTTATAGAAAGGAGCACAAAAAATCTGAATTGCAACAGAAAAAGGAAAGGAGAAATGTGGTTTCTCACATTTAAAGTACAGCTGTATGAAAGAGACAGAGAAAAAGAGAGATGCAGTCTTTTTTGTGCACCTTGCAATGCTTATATGCACCTTCTTCTCTGTCAAAAAAGTGCGTCCTCTCAGGCTACTCGCCTTCATGCTACAGAGACAGAGGTGAGAGCATGAGAGCGAGGAGAGACCTGAGCTAGCACAAACCTGCCTCGCTCAGCTCTCAGCGGCATTTCAGCCGCGGAGGCCGAGTCGCTGCCGAGGCCGCGCGACCTTGGTGGGCTGCAGAGCCTGAGGTTCCTCTGCTGACGGTGAGATAAAACCAGGTCTTTCCTGCACATTGCTGATGTGAGGGCACAGCCATTAAGGTAGCAAAGCATTAGACGTCTGATAATGGATGTGCAATAGAGAGCAAATGTTTTGTTTCATATTTACTTACTTTGTAAATGTAGATCTTCGGATATTCAACT
>NW_009595067.1:62990-98456 GCF_000690535.1 Cariama cristata
GAAGAGGTGAGGTTTTATGGTATTCTTTACAAACTAATGACCTGAGCTTTCAGACATTTTTAAAACCCATTTTCTACGCACGTATGTGTATACTATACTGTAACGCCAGTGGAGGTAATTATTATCACTCTTCAAAGTCAACATAATGACAAGGTGTGATTTATCACCCATTATTGTGCTTTCTGTATAATTCATTGTGGAATTTAAAAATATATTTACCCATCTGACTAAATTCATTACAATTCATTAGGAAAATAATACATAAACAAATGAAATCAGGTGCAAAATCACACCTATCTCACTAACAGCTCTCATTTTAATGCCATGTTGTGTTTGCTGTGATTATCATTTGATCGTTTGAGAATTAACCAGTACCAGACTATTAGTATCAGTTAGAACAATACCTTCCCCTGCTATCCTGATTTACATCTTCCTTACCCTCTAGACACAAAAATTGTTTTGAACTGTTCCAAAGAAGATCTTAAAATTCCCTAGAAAAAGTTAATAGCCTTCTGAGCACCCTTCTGATTGACTTGTTTTTCAAACACATAGATTTTAAGGACATCTATTAATAGAGTAAGAAGATTCTTATATATAAGTACTTCAGACTACATTATATAATGTTAAGTTATGTCATCCAATGTAATCTTCCAGACTTCTTCTGAATTGATAAATCAAAATATTATAAAAGATATTCCTAAAGTAGCTTTTTTATTGAAGACAAGTATCAGTCTAAAGCTGTATAAGTTATATAAGACATACAGTTAAAATGAGATATCACATATACTATAAGTGCCTTTTTCAACAGCATAGGTCAGAAGGGCACATGTGAAGCCATCAATTCAGAAAGAAAGGTAGATTAACAATGCATAATAAAATTAGATAAAAAAAGATTCAGTGTCTCTGCTAGCTTTTCAGTAGATGTTGAAAGCTGACCAAAAAAGGTCATACAATCTGATTTCTCATTCTTAATAAGGATTCAGTAGAAATTTGGATGTCTTAAACTTTATTCTCCTACTCTAAGCAAGTAATGTGTTATACCACTCAATTAAGGATACTCTAAAGTGCACAGAAGAAAGGTCTAGGGGAATTGTAAAGTTAGTGTGACCAAGCTGACAAAAGCTAAATACATTTCCCCAGTGATAGTTCAAAACCTCTGACAAGGGAAAGAATGAAAATTATGATTATCTAATGAAAATGTTTCTTATCCTACCCAGAAAGATTACAAAAGATCAAGGAAAAAGGCATGAGAGATCTAAGCTGAAGTATGAATCAGTGCCAAGTTGCACGTGTGTCAGAACTTTACTTGGTAAGATTGTTCATTGAGGACAGTTCATCTACCTAACATGATTTTTCCTCACAACTCAGGCAAATTAAACTATAAATAATAGTAAAGACATCATAAATCTCACATTGTTCATACGGTAAACATAAACTTAATCTCCGCCTCTTCTCATTGTCTTCACAGATCTCTCTTGGCTTCCAAATTGGAAATGCTGGAGTTCCTTCACTCAGCAATATAGATTGCCAAGTACCTCTTTACTACTTTGTTGACCCTCTAGCTTAATCTTTTGTGTGATTTTGCAGACTAAGGCACTTCATTAACACAGCCAAAGTAAAGCAGTCACCTGCCTTTCCAGAGAGCAAAGACACAAAAGTTTCTTGAATCTTCTTGTCTGGCAGCACTCAGTGGTTTTGGACTAAGAACAGAAAAAGTACATACAAGTTTGTTTTCCTCTCTGTCCTAGGAAAGTTGAATTTGGAAAGAGGAATAAAATCCACATTAGCCTTTTTTGTCTTAGATCTTTAGTTGTGTAGTCATCCAAATGTACCAAAGATCTAAACTTATCTGTTTAGCTTTCCATTAATAGCTGCCAGGAACGACTTTGTACAGTCAAAAGAAACTGACAGGCAATTTGAGATGTTCCTATCACTCATCTTGTAGATACCACTTGCCAACTGTGAGTGGAGACAGATTTTGCCAGTATTTCATGCTTCTACTTCTCCAGACTGCATCTAGATTGGTTTATTCCTTTCTACCCATGCATCATGATGGCGTGTGCTCACTCTCAGGTTTGTGAATTTGGTTCATTTCCCTGGATGTGCAGTTTTGCTGACATTCAGCTTTGAGCCAAGTATACATTAGCATAATACACTGTCTAAATGCAAGGCATTTTAGGGCTATACCCAGCTGTCTGTGCAGGAATATTCTAACTTTCATTTAAATCATTGTAGATACCTTAATATCTCCAAGCCCAGAGATTTTAGTGTTTCAGAATCATTAGATCTTCTGTTTGATGGGATGATAATACATCTTTGGCTCAGGCCACTATGGTGAGGACAAGTACAACTGGGCTGCGTCAAACCCTAGAAACACACTGTAAGAGTGAACTAAACTTCCCTTAAAGAGCTCTGACGATCACCCCTGAACCACAATCCTAGCTTCAGGACAGCAGATGTTAGCCTGAGGTACCTGGCTGACAGGATCCCATGGGAGGCAACTCTGAAGGGCAAAGTGGTGCAGAACAGCTGATGATCAAGTGCAACCTCATCAAAGCACCGGGATGATCTATTACGATGTGCAGAAAGTTAACCAAGTGTGGTCAAAGGCCAGCATCAGAGAACAAGGGACCCATGGCTGAGACCAAATGCAAAGAAGTATTCAGAAGCAGGGAGCAAGGACAGGATTCCTAGCAGGATTGCTCTAGCTTACAGAGGTGGATTTGGGAAAGTCATAGCTCAGCTGGAGCTGAAACTAGCAAGGGCAACTACAGGGGCTTCCATACATACGTCACCAACAGATTTAAGAGTACAGAAGGTATGGGGTGACTGTTTAATGGGGGCAGAGACCAAATGACAGAAGACACAGATAAGGATGTGGCGGAAACCAGTCAGCATGGATTTCCCATCTATGCGTGATATCATTGTTTTCTACAAAGAAATGACTGGCCTTGTGAACAAAAGGATCACTGCTGAGGTCATTTACCTTAAATTTAGCAACACATTCAGTACAGATTCCCATAGGATCCTATAGCCAAACTGGTGAAATGTAGCGTTGATAGTTAGACAGTAAGGCGGGTAGAAAATTATCTAAATTGCCAAGCTGAAAAGGCTGTAATCAGTGGTGCAATGGCCAAGCAGTGGCTAATTTCCAGTAATACTCTGGAGGGGGAATCATACTGAGGCCAACACTGTTTCCGTTTTTACTAATTGTCACAGTTTAACATGGTGTGAAGCATATAAAGCCAGGCACCTTGAAAGTGCCCAGTAAAAGGACAAGAGGCAACGGACACAAATTGCAACAAGTGGAAATTTAGTAAGAGAAAAAAGAAAAAGGTCTTCATAGTAAGGGTGGTAGAACACTGGAACAGATACCCAGAGAGGTGATGTAAACTACATCCTTGGACATACTCAAAACTCAGGCCCTGTTTTGGGTGGGGAGTTGGACTAGACTTCCCTCTGAACCTAAATTACTCATGATTCTATCATCTATTTTATGTTATCATTGCACTGACAACATATTATTCTTTAAGATTTACAATAAATAATATATATTCTTCTGATATGAGGCAAAATATATTCTGACATATCATATGATGGAAAACGATAGACTGAATTATTTATAGTTACAGTTTAATGGAGGAAAACATGGATGAATTCCTCAGGATTTGAGACCAAGACTGGAACCATGAATTACTTTTATTTATTTATTTTAAAAGGATAACTATACTCTTCATGTTCTAATTCCTAAAAGCTGAAAATGAACATTGAGTCATTTTTCATAAAGCAGCTAGCGGGCTGATCAATCCATGAGGAGTTTCATTTTTTGTTTGAACAGATAATATTCTGAATCTTCTGAATCTCTCATTATAGTCATAAAACCCCAGAGACAAGTTTCCAGTGCAGCACGTCTACACTCCCTTCTTCCTCAACAACAACTTGACATTTAAAGTATCATCACATGCAACCAAAACTATCAAATTTTTCCTGCTTCTCTAGCTATTTATGAGTAGTTTTGGGGTCTTCACTAAAAAATTTCTCCATAAAATTTATTTCGTCATTTTAAGCAAACTCACCATGGCAATGCAATGACATTTAAGATTTTTTAAAGCATATTTTAGCAGATAGGCATACCAATAATAATAAAATTCAAAAAATGTATTGCAGGTTAATTCTGTGAATTGCTTCATATTTCTTTGGTGAAGAGTATCCATGGAGACCCTGAGCTTAACTATGGCGCCCAAAAACTTAAGGAACAGTCTGACAACATGCTTTTTGTGGTGAAGCAGAATAACTTATTTTAAAAATAGTGAGTAACAAATTCATGTAATAAGTTAATCACAAAAAAGCAACAAACCCTGTCAACAACACATCAAAAAAAATAAATCTGAATAATGAAAATATATATGCTGAGATTGTGCTCTGTTCATACAGTTCATTAACAAACAAATTACATATAGTAAACAAATTAAGCTTTGCTGACGTATTTCCCAGGCATTAATTATCATTGTGAGAACATTTACACTAGCAAATAGATTTCTTTAAGAAATATCAGGAATATTGTTAGGTACCAAAGTACACTTCATGTCTGATCAATAATAAGACTTATCTCTGCAGCCACTGAGGAACCTATAATTTAGAGGACATATTTTTGTCTTTAAAATAGAATTGCGTCTTAGCTCATCAGAAAAATCTTATGACTCTGTACTTAAGACCTTTCACATGTAAAATGAAAAGATTTCTCAAGCATATGTAAAAATCACCTATTTATTCCCTAGCCTGTTTCCAGCAAATAATAAAAGAATAATGAGAAGAGACCTAAGAATTTTGCAAACAGAAATAAATCCAAGAACTTCTGCCTTCATTGACATAATTAAGGATGAACATGAAAAACTGATTAGTGTAGAACTACATCATCAGCTGTATCATTAGGATACCTGATAAAATATTACACATCATGAAATTCAGGATGAATGTGTACTTGAAATAAGGTTAGACGACACTATGCTGACCTTTCAGGAGCAATCAGTCTCATAAACTGACTTTCTCCAAGATCAATGTCCTTTAGTCTCTTCCCAGAAGCCCCAGGATCAATTTCCCATTAGCTCTGAGTCCGCAGTAAAGATCAGGATAGCACTGTTCACCCCATGGCAACATGCTTACAAATCCAGACTACACACTTGGTGTCCTTCCAGAAGAGAGGTTCCATAGAGTCACTTCACAAAGGCCCCCAAGCCTCTCCAATCTTGATGGGTCTACAGCTTTGTCTCCCCTCACCCAGTGCCGCTCCCACAATCTCAACATTATTTTGCTCCAAAGTTTCTGGAAAGAGAAAAAAACATACTGCCTTAGCTGTGAAACTCCTACGGCATTCTATCCCTCTGAGACAGAAACAGACATATAACATCCTTGATGTCATGGGTTTAAAGTACAAGTGCTGCTATGTATCCTGTGAAATGACAGATTTTCAGAAAAACCTTTCACATGACATGAGAACATAGCAGGTTCCACATAATATTAGACTTCCATTTATAACTGAAGGACTCAGATACAGCAAGTTAAAATTACTCCCAAACTATTAATGTGATTATTTACTACTATTCTAAATGAAGGTGATGGACATGCATCTTCATCCTCTTCCTGGTATGGACATCATGTCCCTTAGCAGTAAGCACACTAATTTTTATTATACTTCTATATGGCAACAGAAGTATATAAAATGTGTTGCAAAACAAAGAATGCATCTGTACTCAGAGTAATTTAAAACGTAATTTGGATATGACAGCAACCAACTTCATCGCTCCTGTTTCTTGTGTTCACATCTCAACAGGCATGGTAGATCTTATTTTAAAACATTTGTCCTCCTCCCTTAACAAAGTTCACCTGTGCCTTTTTTCTTCTGAGGCAGAGAAAGCATTTGAGTGTCATGTATTTGTGAGCTTAATCACAGTCCTTGTTAAATCCTCTATACAGCAAGTCAACAGACTGTGTTAATTGGACCAAACCTTTGTACCATGCACATCTCTCTGAACTGATTAGCTGTGAAAAAAGTAGACTTATAGTTCCCAGTTGTGGTGTACATGACCACTCACCCAGGATCAGATCTCTCCTTTGTGGGCTAAAGGACTCCAAAAAGAACTGCTTTGGTCTCCAAAAACTAAGTTTAATAAAGCCTTTCCAGACATTTCCATATTATTCAGATTCCTGTCGCTGTTGATCTTGCTTCCAACTTTAACCCCTTAGAAATCACATAACAGGTAGAACAAATGTTCACAGAGAATTTCTTAAACACAGTTTTTAATTCTGAGTCTTCTCCAAAAATACTACAGAGCTACAAAATAATTAATTTCTGAAAATACCCCTCAGAGTTTTCACCTCTCTGAAGTATTTTCATGTTTGTGTCAAGGTTTTAGTGGGAGTTGCCCACTGTACCGGCTTCTTCAGGTGTTACTGTTGGCAACCGGGCTGACTCCCTTGCTGTGAAAGTGTGTTATGTTTGAAAACAACCTCCAATACCTACACCTGAGGTGGTCACCCGAGGTTTCAGTCACCATCAGTGGACAGGAATAAGACTTACAAGACATTGTTTTTCTCATCCTAAATATAATCTAAAATAGGCTAGGCAGATTGTGCCCTCTAAATGTGCATTTTCTCTGCTATCTACAAAAAGACCCTGGGGTGACTCACTCAGACACCTATATTGCACACATGGTATACAATCCAGAGTCAGTAGCAGCTCCATTCTCACCGCTCCATCTGCAAGGCAGACATTCTGTTTTCCCAGTGAAAGTTAAAACTGTAAAGCTATGTCGCAAGCATGAGAGGAATCCATACGGTGACACTGCACAGTTCTTAAAATAGCACATGCCTCCTGGAAAAAGTGAGTTACTGGGAGGGATTTATACGAGGAGAATCTGCCGTTTGTGAGAGAAGGATACACCGTGTGTAGCTAGGAATAGAGTTAGAAGGACTAGGATGTCAGAGGAAGAAGAGGAAAGAAACACCACAACCAGCAGTCAGCTGTTCAAAGAGAAAACAGGACAAAAAATCAGATTCCTTATAAATATTTGCAGTAGAGATTGAAGAAAGAAGTTAAAGCTTTCTCATGCAAGACTTGGGAAGCAGATACTAACAGCTTTATGCAGGCAGAAATGTCAGTCTTCGGACAGCTCTGATGTGGGCCGTTAGGAGTAGAGCAATGCTGGCAACAGTAAAGCCAAACGGAGGAAGCTGTACTCCTTGGGGTGGAAGACCAGAGGAGGAGTTTGTGCCTTAGTTTTCAGGACTGCGATAAGAGGTCAGGCTGTCGTAGTGTTGTAACTGAAAAAGCAGAGTTATGCGACAGCTCCAATCCTCTACATTCACTCAAGCATCAGGGTTGCATTCAGGGGGTGATCCGGGTTATAGAACCCAACAGGACATTCAAAAGTCTTTCTGTGCCAGGCAGAGAAAGTAGCGCTTAGCTTGGTCTTGCTAACACCTCTGGACATCACAAAAGTTTTCAGGACCCAGGATACTGCAGCTTGTCTCTCTAAGAGCTCCCAAAGTGTATTAGAAGTTGGTCATCCCACAAAGCTCGATACCAGCTCAGCAAGGGTAGGGACACACAGAGCCATAGCCTCTCCTGACCTTCTTCTGACAGTTTAGCAGTCAGCACTCACAAGGACACCAATTACGTTCACCTGGTGACACTCCTCTCTAGGCACCTTAAATGTTCAGCGGTGCAGTGCAATTAATTGTGAGGACACACAACACCGTAAAACTGCTGACCTAGGAGAGATAAATGAAAGGCAGAAGTGTTTAAGAGGTATTTGTTGATGCCTTAGCTAAAACCAGATAGAAGTCAGAGGATTTGGTTGACTAGACGAAGTTCAATGATAAAATGCCTGACTCCTCATGTAATATATTATTAAGGCCTTTTATTATTCTGTGACAATTTAGAAACTCTAAGTCAAGAAGTGAGATATGATATCAATAAATAATGAGAAGAAAAAAGAGTATGTGATTACAGCATGTTTTGATGACACCAACAGTTCAGACGAGGAAAACCCTGAGTGAGGTGGGAGTAGGAAGAGGTTGCTAATCTGGCTTGAACATTTACACATAGGCGTGGGACAGAAAAGGCTATCTGCATAGTAATTTTTAATCCTGCTTCAGCATGAAAGGAAATCATATTATGCGGGGAAGATGAATAACTGCATATGTCAGTTTTGGAGAAAAAAAAAACACACTTGAAATAAGATTGTCCAAGAGACAGAAATGAAAACAAAATCTGTTTGCCCAGGAAAGGGGACATGCTGTTTCTGGAAAAACTGTATACAAACTAATTTTGCTTCAGGAAGGTATAGCTATATAAGGGTATAGAAATAAGTCCTCTGAACAGTTGTGCTGGCTGAAGGAAGTATGTCGTCCACAACAGCCCAGACGCATATTGTTGCTCTTTTGGCAAAGATAATTGCTGCCTTCATGTCTGACAACATGGATGTGTAAATGGTGGTAAGGAACAGGCATATTGCTGTAGGCCACTGCCTGTACCAGAATCTTGGAAATCCTGGATTTCTAATGCTGTTGCTGGAGGGTGAGATGATGGCATGTGGGGAGCCGCAGCAGAGGCAGAAGCATGGTCTATCCAAGACTCCCTTCCCTGCAATCTCCAGCTGATATTTTAGCTCTCCATGAAGTATCTTATTTCAAATAAGCAAGTTTTGCAAGGGCTAGCTATTTAACCTAGCCCAATTCGTTTTGACTTGGCAGCCGAGCTGAATTCATCATGGACCATGTCAGAGTCAGGGACACAACCTAGACCTGAGACAACATGTCTGTCCATAGTCCACATGTCAGATTGCCATGGTCAGTAGCACAGCTAGTGAATTCTTAATTCATATGTGAGCATGTACTATATAGCTACACAGGTTTTACTTTTTCCCTGCAATGTTCTTCTTCTGACTTTTCAAGAAAGCTTATTTTCTATCACATTCTTATATTTTGGACAGTCCTAAGAGAATTTACTACAATGGTTTTTTGTTTTTTTTTAAAAAAAAAAAAAAAACGGAGAGGAGTATTGTTTTCTGTAGCACAAAAGAAGAAAATAATAAATGTTGATCTGAAGTCCTCAGTGAAAAGCACACAACCATCCACTACCCAAGGAACATCACCGGGATTTTGTTGATTAGCAACCAGTGTGTGTTGATTAATTAGGGTATGCTTGGAATCCCAGTAGTCGTTCTCATTGACTACCAGAGATGAGGGTAAGGTAGAAGAACAGCGCTGCCATGGGACTTTTAACTGTGTACAACATATCTACAGCATGCTTAGCCCTGAACCCTTCTAAAGCGGAACAGCTAGAGAAGTCTTGCCCATAGCTACTAAGGAGACTAAAAAAACCATGAAACCGTAAAGAGATGACATTGAGACAAACGTAAAGAGGGCACCTGTGCATCAGTTATCTGCTCTCAGAGTCCATTGCCTGTTTCCATAGTCCTTCTGCTAGCTCTCTTCTCCTGCACCAGCCTTCCCAAAACTGCCAGGGACACTGCCCTGTGTACACAGACCACACAGACACCTTTGCTTCAAACAGGCTTTGACTGACAGTTCTTCTGGGATGTTTGTGCCCCTCCAAAAAGAATGATGTAGAATATGGTTGGTACACCCAGCCTTGACCAGGTCCAGTCAATTTCAACTTCTCAGATTATAGTTATCTGTTAGTTATTTATTCCAAGGTCTTTTTCCAGTGTACTGAAAATATTATTTGAAATGTATCAATTTTTCTCCTCTGCAGAGTTTTGTTTATTTTTGTCTGACAGCAGTTGATGAAACCAAGACTTTCCAAGTGCTTGCTTTCAATTACTTGTTTGTAGAGTATAAGTAAGAGCATTTTCCAGCTTCATAATTGTGTATTATAAGGTGTAACAAATTAGAAACTGCAGGATGCTTGAGAATGAGGAATGAGTTAAGTGTTTCTGATAAAATTTCATTTTAAATTGCCATTGACTTTTGGGTCTTCAGATTTACTCCTAAACATCTACTGTCTGAATAAAGTTTTAGTCTCTCCAGAGACAGTTTTAGAATGAACCAATGTACGCTAACTTATTTTCATTCTTACTGACTTTTTTCCTTAGAAATCTTTCTGAAATTTTTAATAATATTTTTGTTTCATATTGGATTTGTCTTCTTCATTGTCTTTGTTTGACTTTATTTATTCACACAATCTCTTTCACATCACTAACATGAATTTCATATGGAATTAGTTCTTGATTCCATAGCAGAAACTGGAAATATATAGGGGGGAAAAAAAAAAAAAAAAAAAAAAGAAGACGACATCTTCCTGTGCAGGGAAACCCATATGAAGCTTATTCTTCTTCTATCTAATTTGCTCACCTAAACAAAAGCAAAAATAAATGTTTGATAATGAATCATTCAATTCATTTCATTCAGGCTGTTTAGAAGAAATTCTTATATGAGAGATTGTTCAAAGTGACAGAAAAAAAAAATCAGTTTCAGCAAAAGCCATCATCTTCATCATCATCATCAAAGTAACAGGATTTTGATGTGATTTCATCCACCTCAGTTACTTTTTAGTTCTCAGCAGGTTTTTTTAATAAATAAAAAAACAGTCCAAGAGCTCTCACAGCTGAGACTTAACTTGCAGAAGCTTGTTCAGCTTCCCACATGTGGGCCATGGTACAACACACTTAATCGGAGTGCTGACATAAGTTACATGCCTATGATTAGAATTCTGCTGCCATCAAGAGCATTTTTCTTTTATAGCAGATCACAGACATCAGTAATTGGATTATTGTCACGGAGAATTTTTGCTAAAGCAATAACTTCAGCTCCCTCTGTATGGAGCAGTCTCTAAGTAACAAATTACACTGTACTTACTCTTTTTGTTATGAATTAAATCAGTATATTTGATTCTAATGTTGACGTTGCTGGCCACTTCTTGCAGAAAAAGTTCAGTGAGCTGACTGCAGACAGCCTCACTGCCGGAACAAGGGGTAAAACTACCTGTGCTCTCTTTTTAAAACCATAATTTTTGCAGTGTTATTTTGCTCTTACAAAAAAGAAATTTCACGTGTAAAGGTACTATTACTGGAGAAATAAACCAAAACAAATCAGAGCAAATTTGTTTTCTTTTCTTCTGTCCTGAATGTCTCTGACTCAAGGGAATGATTTCCAGCTTTATTATACTTTGTTGCAGAGAAAACTGATTGGATGCAGAACAATCTCTTTCAAACCGTCGAAACAAGCACCAGAGCCTGCGGGAACAGGCAGCTCACCTGCTCCGTAAACTTTGGCTGGGCCCACCAGTCGCGGCACTTTCAGTAGACTGCAAAGTCAGTTAATTACCTTAAAGACAAGTGACATGGCGCTCTCTCTGTTCTAGCAATCTAAAATCAGAGCAAGTCATTTGAGGATTTTATTAACAAATGCTGTGGATGTCTCCCTTTAGGTAGGACAAAATTCTGGCAACTCTTGAACAGCACCTTCAGGCAGGAGACTATTCCTACGGTGGTTACACATCAGCAACAAAAAAGGACAAGAGAGCAGCAACAGAAAAGATGGTACACGTTCTCTTTCCACAGACCAAAAACTGTGGCCTAGAGAAGGAAAGGGATTCACTGAATCACTCAGCTGCTGGTGGAGCTGGGATGAAGCCTGGTATTCTGGCTTTCCACATAATGTCTTACCTACCAAGCTGGTCAGAGTTTCACCTATCCTCTAATGAATTCCTCATTCTCCAAAGCTTTAGTAAACATAAAGATATCGAAGAAAGCTGCCCATTTAAAACCCAGTTCAGATAAATTTGAAATGTTGCAGATGCTAGCTAATTTCTGCCCATTTCTCATCTCTCGGCTAAACGTGTTTGACCATATACCATCACAGTCTTTCGCTGAACACCAGCAAAAGTACAAAAGATAGTCCCTCTTCCTGGTGCATTTCAAAAGTTAATCACATCTAATCTGAGTTATGATTACTTTTCTAATGGTGGCTGATCTTCCAACCCAATCACCAGAATGACACCACTGCCACTCCTGCTACTTGACTTCTCCACCGAAGCCCGATCTTTAGGTAACCCTTTAAGACGAGAACCTGCAAAGAAGGAGTAGAAGCAAAGCATTACCACAGGCAGGCCCTCACCTCAGAAATTCAGCCCTGTGAGATTTGTCATATGCAGCTCCTGAACTCCGTGCTGGCAACATTAATTTCAAAAGATATGAATCATCCATCACCTTACCTTGCATTAATATTAATGGGAAGGTTCCCATAACGTTCAGCTGTTTGCGGTCTGATTGCCTTCAAGGATGTCCTCTTGGAATCCGACTGCTTCAGAAATTCAAAAGTTCAGAAGTTCAGAAATTCAGAAGTTCAGACATTTCTGTCATAGTGCCAGAACCAAGCTTGCATCTACAGCCTCTGAAATAATGGATTTTGTGTCAAGTTAATGAGGGGAAAGTGAGTGGTGTGGAAACCACGTAGTTGTAAACGCATTGTTATCTAGTAATATTGAGATATTCATTGTTCCATTTCAACAGTGGTATTTCTGAATATAGGTCATAATACTGATGTCCGTAATATAATAACAGCCAGGTGGAATAAAAATAATATAACCAAATAAAATGTATTGTTTCAACAAAGGCCTTTGAGTTATAGCTACAGAAAATAGATCAGGCTGAAAGATCATGTCACAGAAGCTTGCAAAAGCTTAGGACAGACTGAGCAATAATATCTGCTAAGGTAGTTTGCACCAGTAACACGCTGAAAGATTTGCAGAACATTAACTAAAAAATGGGAACAAAAAGCAAAACACGGCTGGAACACAGCAGAGGAGAATGTAGCACTGAGGTCGCACATACAATTTCAAAATGATGAAAGCACATGGTTGTACAGTCTGTGATAAATATCAAATGGTATCTGTGGAAGGAAAGGAAAATAAGGAATTTGGAGAATAAACTAAGAGCTGGGATTCAGAACAGTGCAAACATGCAAACAAATTAGACCAGATGGCCCTTTTCTCTTTCTGTCATAACTTATGTTCTTGGAACCTGCAGAGCCTAAAACTGATTTGGGAGACAAAAATTCCCCCTGTCTCAATTGACAGTCATTGATGCTTCTGGCTTTATTTGCTCCATTTCCTATCCCCAGTAATTACAGACCACAACGACACATCTCACCTTATGCCCTGTGTGGGAGGAATCAACTTACAGAGATAATCACTTGAAATGTAAAATGACAATAAAGAAGGGACTAGCCTGGATCCTTAGGCTGAGGACAGAACAAGGAGCCTTGCATAAATAAACCCACAGTGGCATTCCGCATGGAGGACGTGCTTCCTCCTGACTTGGACGGCTTGTTCTGGCTAGGCACAGTAACCACCGCTGTAATTATTGGTTATGGCGGGGGACATCAACAACCGGTGATCACACCGATGGAGTTTTCACGGCTCGTTGAACAGATCTGAAGTACATCTGAGTCAGTGATCTGAAATATTCCGTATCTCCTCACCTGGAGACAAGCTGTGGCTATGTCAGTACTGTGGGGTACATATATCTAAGACACTGTCTATACACAGCTAAAAATTTTCCGTTTTCAGTCCAGAAAATAGCACAGGTCATAGTAAAAGCTCTGAGATTCCTTCCTACAGATTAAGAAGTCCCTGTTTAGACATATACCTGTTGAAATTTGTCTGTATTTCCCTCAATGTAGGAAACATTTTCTGCAATTACAAATTAAAAGTTTATTATGAACATTAGCAAAACTCTTTGGAAATACAGGACAAGCATATACCTATTAACTAAGCTATCCCTTAAAGAACTGCCACTTTCTAAAAAACAGTAAGTGATTTAGTGACAATTTTGCCAAAATGCTGAATATGAAGTTGAGCTGAGGAAAAGTTTTCTCTGTGAGAACATCATCAATATAGCAATCCTCGTGTGCGCTCCTCTGTGCTCACGTGGGCTCCTTCACCTGTTTCCTTCATTACAAGGGTGGAGAAAGGTGGGCAGGAAGGAGCTCTCCGACGGAATGCTGTGATCTTTTTGCACTGAGAAAAACCTGCTATGAAAGTGAAGTACCCAGCTGTGTACCATCCAAACTCGTCAAGCTTGACTCCCCAATACACAGCCAACTGGCTCCTGTGCATACTGAGAGCATCACGCCAGAACCCAGGGCATTTGGCATCTAGATGCTGTAATGACATCTCTGTGGACACGGGTTACTGGCATGTTTGATAGCATGCTACCGTTTAGGACAGTTCTTTGTCTCCTCATTGTTACACTGAGCTGTCTAATAGTGGATTACAGGGTGTGATAACTAAATCCTATTGTACTTCAGACTTCCATGCGGGATCTGTTAAATGAAAAAGTAACTGAGTTTATCCTCTGTTAAGCAAGTGCAGCTATAATTCTGTCTAAGGAAGCTCACAAACAGCAACTAGAAGAAGAAAAATGAGGGCAAGGAAAAGTCATTGGAATACATATCCTCCTACTTTAAATGAATGCATGCCTGGTAACGCTTGTTCCAGCTTAACCATGTCCATGAGCGCAGGATTTGGTGAAGGAGTTGAAAGCATGCAGAGTCTGCAGACTTTGTATCATGAACAAGCTCGAGTTGCTTATGACTGTTTAAAACTAGAATTTGCATAATGAAATAGCAGGGGTTGGGAAAAAGGGAAATAGATCAAGTGTGTATATAAATATATATACACACATGTGCGAGTGTGTGTGCGCGCTTAATGGTTTGTATTACTATATTAAATTATCACCTGCAAAATTATTTCTGTATTCATAGACATCTTTGAAAAATTAAACTATAAAGGATCATAAATTCATTCATGAAATGAGTGAAAATAGATAAGCCTTTTGCAAATTTCCTGTGGTGCAGATTTTGCCTTTCATGTCTCCAAATAACATTAGTAACTGTGATCACAAGGACAGAAGCACATAGCCTTCATTTTATCTTTATTTTCCACTAGGACATTCACCTTGTAAAGGAAAATGACACTTTTTACATTCTACACTTTAGCTGCAAAGCAATCTTTAATTGGCACTTATGCCCTATTGAAAGGGATACGACACCTTATGAGCAGGCATTATGCCACGGAGACAGATGGGTACGAGTGTAGGTGCAAGGCATGCCAGAGAGCAGTGTGCGCATCAGGGCTGTGCGGAAGGGCCAGGCTCCTCCCCAGAGATGCTGAAAGGGCAGCCTGTGCAGATTATCGGCACTTTTATGAGGTTGAGATACACCATAGCCATTCCAGTTTGGCCTTGCATTAACAATGAAAATGTAAACATGTATTTCGAAGCCATTTTAAGCGAGCTTTTGGCTTTCTGAACTCATGATGAGGGGAGAAAACAGATATTTTCCCCTTTTGGCACTTTGCTGTAACGTCTCAATTAGTCTTAACCAAAATGTTTCAGCAGTGCTGTCATTTCCTGCCAAAAGCCGACGCGTGACCTTCTATTAGCTTGTACACCCTGAAAACCCTTCTGTCACCATGGGTCTTCTTTACATTTTGTGCAATGGTAGACTCTATTAAATCTCTTACCCAAAGTAAATGGGGATGAAAAATTACCTTCTTTGTTTATCACTAAATAGTTCACAATTAACACTGAACTGCAAATGAGGAAATAATGTGTCTCTTTGAGGAAACCATATGCTTTGTGTTCTAAAGTACTCGTAATATTGGCGAAATAGTTAATGTACAATGAATGCCATCTGCTGACTAATACAGAGTATTTACAAGGGCAAATAGTCTGGATAACTGCTCTTCTTAAATGACTATACAACCTAACATGATGTTGTTTGGACAATTATCTGAATCTAGTCCAACTTTTTCCTTTCTTCTTCCCCTCCTGTCGTTGTCGATATGTGGGGTGCTCATGCAGAACCCCACTGATAATGGCAGATCTAGCAGTTGCTGCTCATTCAGAATTGTGAGAAACCATCGGTCCCTCCATGGAACAGGAAGATGAAATAATGGAAAACATCACCCAGAAATTCTGGAACACGCAAAATGGGCCTGCGGTCTTGAATGCAGTGGGCACGAAAGCTTTACTGGGAGGTGGATAAAAAATAGGCTACTGAGCTCTGCTTATGCACTGCAGTGTGCACAGAAAGCGGGCATCAGCAGCACAGCAAGGACATATAGATAAGTCCGCAATGTTGTCCAGGGAGCAGGGTATGCTCCCGAAAAAAAAAATAAATAGAAATTGTTGGTTTGCACACTGCCTGGAATTTCACTGAGAAAAGATATTGCTGCCTGATGTTTGCTTTCTACTTTGTTCAGAGGAGCAGGACCGTTCCTATATTCAGGACTGCATAAAAAAACCTGCAATCCGTCACTGATTTCTCACTCTGGCAGACTCAACTTGCTCTGCTTTGATTTTTGATCTAATCAGAAAAAAACAGACTAATGCCTATGGAGTTATAAATAACCTTAAATTATTTCTACTGATGGGCAAAGGTCTTGCAACAAATATATGAGAAATAATTGAAGGTGAACCAGACCCGCTTGTCATCTGCTTTGCTATGGCGTGTAAAACATTTGGTTGAAATGCACATAGTACCCTGAGCTCCATGAAGCACGACGCCTTTCTGCCAGTTCATCTCTCTCCAAATCACACTGAACTCAGTTATCTTCTATTATGTCGGCAGTAAAGGAATGGCAGGTGAACACAAGCACTTTGGGTAGATGGCTTGCGCTATCAATCCCTCAGTGTGTGTTTTGCCTGCAAACAAACCATAGTCTTCAAGACGTTTACAGTCACAATATTTTTACACAGGGAAAAATTCTCTTTTTCACAGCTGCAGGAAGATCTCTAGGATACTATCTACATTGAAGCTGTCTGTTCAAAAGCTTGAGTTACTACCCCAGACACAGACTCCTCGTACAAAGCAACAGCATGAATCCCAGTATCTTTTCCTCAAAGTCAAGTGTTCAGAGCTTATTTATCTATTCCAAAGACTTTTCTTCCACCTAAAATCGGCAGATTTTGAGAGGTTGCAAGCTGGGAACTTTCCCAAAGAGCATCTTCCAATGACATCTTTGAAAAGCCACCCAATGGTAGTACATGAAAATAAACTGCATGCTCCCAGACAAGTACACTGTGCATTCCTGACAATATTTTCTCATATAACTGTACAAACAATATCATAACAATAAGAAAAAGTGAGATAAGTGACATTCATTCATAGGGATTTATAGCTGTCTTCCAAGTTCTCCATACTGATTTCTCTGAACCTGCTGATCACAGGGGAATTCAGGGGTGACATCGCCACAGAGACAGTCACGTCACTCAGTGACATGGGTAGAATGTGGGCAGCAATTTCCATTCCAACATTTCTATTTTATGGCACACTGATGAAGAAGAGAGTCTCACACCAATCTTTACCTCTGTCCCTCCAGTCCAGTTTAGACCAGTGTGGTGGGCTGGGCCCAGCCAGCACCTAAGCACTTACTAGCCCCTCAGTCCCTTTACCTCCTCTATAGAGCAAGGAGGACCAGGAAGAAATGAATGAGCTGGCTTTTGATTTCACAAGAAGTAAATCACTTTGGGCTTTGAAGTCAAAATCATTCTCTCTCAAATTCATTGATGTTTAGGTTCCTATTTTGTGACAAAAGCACCAAAATAAATACATTTTTAGCTTCGGCCCTACAGGCATAAAGTGGAAATTTGTAGGGTTTTTGAAAGGCTCTAAGGAAACAATATTTCTTAGGTTCCTCAGTTAGTAACCTCTATTCCCTAAAGCTATATCTATGGAGAGAAACAGACCTCTCCAAGAGCGTCTCAGAGGTGTAGATAAGAGCTAGCTGCTGCCGCACCGGAGTCCTGAGTCATCCTACGGACCCCCTTTTTCTCCCCAGTGACCTTGACTCAAGACTCCTAAGTTAGATACCTAAGTATAGACCCTAATGAAAGCTGTGTGAGTACTCCCCATCCTCCCTCTTTTATTTTAACCTGATCAGGCAACTCTGTATTCCCATCTGTGATATTCTACGTAAGAACTCTTTTGAAAAACTGTCCCTAGAGCACAAGACAGGCCATCAATCTCTTGTGAAATGGATTGGCCAAAGCTAAAAGAAATCTGCACAACCACACTGTGGTATTGCTCAGTATCTCTTACACAAACATGTTTACGTTGACACTGAGTATTTTGAGAATTCCATGTTAGTCCAACAGATTTTGAATCACTATGCAACATCCAGTTTTAAGAAATTAACATTAACAAACAAATTGATATTTTCAAATGTATTAATGTTTTTTATTCAGTTTAATTAACTTAAAATGAACAGCATGCATTACAGAGCTTTAAGGTACAAATAACTCTAGTCATTTAGTGTGCACTGATACTGTCACTCTGAAATTTTACCCTAGCCAGGAGATCTACTTTTGTCTCTATTGTTGACTGGAGAGAGAGAGCAAGTCTCAGTAGAGGAAAACTAGTTGGTTTGTAAACTGGCTTTGACGTTATCCATAGCCTGCTTGAAAGTAAGTTTACGTACAACTGACCTTAGTTGCAGTGGAATAACTAGAGATGCTGTATTGCCTCTCTGAATATCTACCCACCTATACACACTAATGAAACTAAGATCAGAATCTGACCCCTGAAATCTATTTTTGCCACATCAAATTTCTCTCTTTTGAGAACAGTTCTCAGTCCTTCAAAGACTTCAGAGAGAGGAGACTCCGTGGGCCTCTCCTCAGCATCTCTTTGAAGTGTTATAGATGTGATCCTGTTTCCAGGAAAGACTTTGAGTGCTGTAAAAAGACACACAGCATGCAGCAATCTTTCCATTCATCCTTTCAAGGTCCTTTGTTGTGTCTTGCATAAAATTTTTTTGCATAATTATACCAATGGTTTAAAGACCCTATAGGTTTGCAAGGGGGGAAACAAATAGGTTTGATTTGGACTTCATTTGTATTAGTTAGTTGTCAAAACTTACTCAGTCAACATTGATCTAAAAAACAAGCTTCAGTATCTAGGATCCCAGCTCTCTATCTAGCTCTTACAAGTATGGATCCTGGGGGATGCGTAACAGTGAGGGGTTAGGAAGCAAAGAGTCTGGAATATTCAAAGAAAACAGAGAGATAAGTACTCAAATTATACCAGCTCTAATGGGAGTTAGATACTCAGGCTTGCAAGATCCTTTTAAGATCCTAGCAGCCAGCCACTGGAATTCCAGATCTTTTCACATAGTTATAATCTCTTGCAAAACTCTGAAACAAGGTGTGCATTAGGTGAAGCTCAGAGAAATGAAAAAACATAGATCATTCTGATTTTCAGATCTCAGTAGTATAGTTTGGTTTTGAATTCTAGCTAAAAACTTGGATAATATTACTGTAATGTGAAGTTAATTTTTCACCTTCACATCTCTCGCAGAATTGTGCGTACACATATGTGTGTATATATATATGAACACACATATAAACATGGACATAAATTTCATGCGTAGGACCACGTTCATTATTATGAAGTCATTTAAGTCTCATTTACAATCAAATGAGCTTTTTGGTTTGAAATTTTTTTCCAGGTACTGCCATACATATTTTTATTATTTTGCAAATGTATAAACATCTTTTGAGCTCGTATAAAAACATTGATACAATATTTGAAACCATTTCTTAAAAATAGCTCCTGAAAAAGACTACTTACCATTGTCCAACCCTTGTCAGGTTTTCTGCATGTGTCAGGCTACAGTTGTCCTATCACTGCACTCCCAAACTGAAATCATCAATCAAGAGTAAAAACATAGGTAATGGGATTGTCTCATCTACTACTAGACCTGTGCAGTGTAGGCTTCTACACAGGTTGTAGGTGGTTACATTAGGGCAGACTGAATTTCATCCATGCAATGACTGGTCCAGGTTTACGTGTTATGCATTAAAACCAGGTGTTCACCACTCCAGAGTAGCCGTGTACCTGACAGTTAGTGAAAAGCTCTGGACTGTAGGTATGCTGTCGCATATGTCCTAACTAACAGCCCTGAACAGGAGTTCAATTTCTTCCCTTGGCAGATGCCTCTGTGTTCCTCTTCATACCAGGTGCCAGAAAGAGACATCATCTGGAGGTCTGGCCCAGAGAACAGAATTTCTTAAGACAAAATAATACACAGTCTGCAAATTTGTCTATCGCTATTCCCATTAAAAAGTGGCATGATTTGTTTATGCCAAGGACAAATGAGTGGCTTTCTCCAAATGACACCAGTATGCCAGGACCTGAGTTAATGTTCAGACTCGTCAAAAAAATACATGAATTCAAAATCTGTTTTGAAAACTGATTTGTCACAATAAATGGCAACATCCACCCTCCAGAGCAAATCTGGGACCCTTTGAACAAAGAAATTCCAAATATATTAATTCACAAACCATTACATTAAACTTTTTGAGTTTTTTGTTATAATTTGGTGCAGAAACACAGCTAAAACACCTAGATTTGTCAGGCCCTGAAAACTTCATAAAACGCCTATTAATAAACTGTTCCTGAGATTGGTTATTCAGCAGTATTAAGGACTACTTTGGAAACACTTAAAAACTATGACATTATAGAAGTTTTGAAATTCTAAGTGCAATAAGATTCACATTGCTGTAAGATTTTTCTTCCTCCAAGTTCTTTGTGTATGACGCGTAATAATTAACGCGACAATCCATACTGGGCTTATGAGCAAGCACAGATGCACAAGACAATGCACATCACAGAGGAATATCTTCTACCAAGACTCAATGACAGTTTGTCAACATGGCAGCCTGCCAATAAAGCATCTGTTGCTTGGCTTGCAGAGACATGCTGTTGTGAGACTTCTCTAAAAGGAAACACTTGCAAGCTCCTTTTTCTTCTTCAGAGTGTCTTTATGCTCTATTTGTTGTTGACATCTGGGGCTATAATGGGAGATCATAGATGCATTGTCATTTTGAAGGAGTTCAGTTCCCTATGGCATCTATCTGTCTGCTTTCATTGTATAGACAGACAGCTTGATGACTCAAACTGAGATGAAAATATGAAACACCATAAGATAAAGTCAGTGAGTCTAAGTCAAAGAAACTAGTGTCATTATGGCAAGAACACCAGAGGTCAAAACACAAGTCCTGGAAGGGTGAATCTAGGGACTCTTTAAGAATAGTTTCACTGAACTGCCACCATACGACATGCCGTACAGTTGATAAGGTCTATGCCATGTTTTGAGGTACAGTCATCTTGGTTGGCCTTACTAGCAGCTTCGACCTATCGTACTAGGAAGGATTCAAGGTTTAATGCCTTTTCCAGTACCGTTCTGCCTGACAGTGACTCTTTCTAAATGTCCTACAGTCATTTGTTGTTAAAAACTGTGTAGTATAGAAGAGCTACACTTACTTGGTTCTGAAATTGTGCCCCTCCAGACTGGGGGAGGCGAGAGGGGGAAGTTTAATCTAAGTAATGGTAGGCCAGTAAACTCCAGTCGAGCAATGTCTCTCCTGCCCTCTCTCTCACATAATCTGGACTCTGTTTGCACAGTGCTCAGTGAGAACCTAAAAACTGACTGTTCAGGAGTTTTGTTGGTTTGGAGGTGAGCTTTTTTTCCCCTGGTTGTGAGGGGAAATGTTTGTCAATGACTGTAGTAACCCTGGGGCTGAGCTCCACTCCAATGGGAATGTCAGGACTTCTTTCACCTGAACAGCATCAAGCGCTCACGGAGCAGTATGAGGATGGATTTAAAGATTTGACCAATTCCAGATAATATTTAAAGTGCTCCATAAAGTTTGAGATGCGTCATGTGTAACAAGCAGAGGTATACAGAACAGCAGAGCGCGAGGGAAGAACACAGGAATCTGCATGTGCTTTATGGAAAGCCTGTCCTGTTTAAGTCATTGGCAAAACTCTAATTGGTTTCCATGGGGCCAAGTATTGACTCTAAGGTTTTTCCTTTACAGAGAATTTAATGAAGAAAATATCGGTTCAGGGACAGTCGGAACAGCACTGTGGCTTTAACATCAAAATTCAGTCACCGTCATTCTCCCTGTCCCCCACGTCGGGTTCATTCTCTCACACTTTCTTTCTCTCCTTCAGAGAACATTGACAGCTTTCATGCCTGCTCACCATTGGGAACAGGAAGAATAAATTATTTCTTCTCTCTTGCTTTATTCTTCCTTACAACTCCCTTTATTGTTCTCTGAGGAGTTTTAAGCCATTTAATTTCTGTATGCTGAGGTGCACCACGTAAACGGTGTACCTTCCAACTGTGTTTTATCCATCTACATCTCTCTCGTTAAACATCATCCTTCTGATCAGCCAGATTCATTAAGTTTGGCTCTCACCCATGTGGAAAAGTTTGTCATCTGTGTTCTGTATTTTATATAGGTTAGTAACACTTTCCCAGAGTATATTCCTGGAGTCCATTGCTCTTGTTTTCCTTTGTACTGTACAAAGTTAATTGAATTTCATCAGCAGTTTTTTTTCTATCATAAAACTCTTTAACACATCCCAACCCATCTCGGATATGTGATTATCTTAGCAGCATAAGCTCGCACAAGGTTGCTTTACATTGCATTTCAGTTACGTGAGAGGGAGGTCAAAAGGGATTACCTGCACTCTTCTGTCGTGAGAGACGCAATTCCTCTCAGGCTAGGGTGGCACACGGCATTGAAAAGTGTGTTCTGTCGCAAAGCTGCATCACAAGCCCTGCCAAAAATACCTCAGAACAGAAAAATGGACAGCCCTAAATACAGAGTTTCTGTAGAAGGACAGCATCTGTGTTAGACAAATAGTACTTTGATAAGTAATTATTACTACTTTTAATTAGTCCTTTCTGTGAATTCTTTAGAATATTTTAGTGATATATTCATGTGTTATCTTTTCAGGTCTTTCCACAATATTAGATCAACTCCAGTTTTCTTTCCATCCCCTCTCCATATGCACCAACATAGTGAACTGCCTCTGAAAATCTAGTGTTTATAGTGCTGTGATTCAATCTTGTTTTAAACTATAACAAATCGTGGCTAGTCCTGTCAGCTTCTGAATTTGCCTCAGTTAACATCCTAGCTAGTTTCAACAGCAGACAAGGTCTTAAAAGGGAAACATGCTGGCTGCCGTCTTCAAAGAAAATAAATGAGGACAGCAGGAAGGCGAGGGAAGTTTTAGTGATCTTTGTGCATTGGTCAAAGACTACCAAAAGTATCTTCCAACAGACATCTGAAAAAAAGACCCTGAGGTATAACTCTAGGAGAAAGATTAATGACTTGATGCCATGTACGCTTCTGAGGTGCCATCTGAAATGCATGTGGTTTAGGGGATTTTTTCAGAGAAATGGATTTAAGCATGTTAAGTGAATAGAATTTGAGTTAAACTCTCCTCAGCTGGAGATAAACTCCAAGCATGCCTCTTTCCATTCTAAAGAAAGATGGGCTACAAGCTTGCATCTAATCTCACAAAGTGTTTAATTAACCTTGCTGATGAAAACACGAAACTGATTAACAACTTTGTGTTCAAAACACCACTAAATGCGGTCCTGTAAGAGCTTTCGGTATGAGAGCTCTAAGTCATTCACCTGCTTTGAACTCAGAGCAAATGAGGCAAAGTCTGTATCAGTAAAAGGACTCTGCCTTCATTAATCACACTGTCCAATACCTACATTTCAGTGGCAACATCTGTCTACCAGCCAACACAGAATCTAGCTGTACCATATTAATTAGGAGAAAACTACTAAAACATGGAATAGTTGGTCAGGGCACTTGTGGATACTGAACTTGTTTCACTATTGTTGAAAAATGCACTGCTATATGAAAAAAGCCAAAAGATGTAGGTTTGGGCTCCAGCTCTTTCTACTAAAGAATTACTCTAATCTTCAACTTTGTGATAGGAATTCCTTTTTCTCACATGACATAATATGTCAACACTATTGGCAACAGACACCAGCGGACAGCGCTGACTCAAAAGTGAAGGAAGCTATTTCTTTCAAAAATATACCTCATTTCTAGGCATAGATACACGGAAATCCCTGAGACCAATATTTAATTTTTCTTACTCTTGCTTGGGTTCAGCCATGAACTGGGTATATGCAGCTGAGGTGTCTAAATCTAGATGCATACATATGCACTGAGCACGTTAGCTGCTTTGATGGCCAACAGAGATCTGGGACTGGTGCCAGTTGTCTGCGCAGAAGCTCCTGGTGTCCCCGAGCCACCCTGCCTGCCCAGCACAGCCACCAGAAGGGCAGGGGTCCCCAGGAGGTCCTGCGTCACATGTGCCAGTCTCATAAGGATGCCTTTGGTACCCCTGATGTCACCAGTTACTCAAATATGGGTAGTTAAATCCCTGTTCAGTACAGGCAAAGGACTTTTGGAAAAGTTTTCCAGCTTACTAGATATAGCCATTAACTGCATAGTTCTCCGGACTCCATGTCCTAGGTAGACTAGGGGCTTAACTCAGGGGCTTACTTGCCCAAGCACATGCTCCAAGAGCCATTTTAGGTGTCTTGGGGTGTCTGACACATCTGCATGAGACTAATGGATATGACACAAGACCTAAAGAAAATCTTTGCCCACTGGACCACTAGTTAGAAGCTGGGCTAGAGCCCTCTGGGAACCTTATGCATGGGACTGAATGGAGCCCCAGTGTCTTCGCTTTACTCTGCTGATTTCGCTGGAGCAAACTCTCAATAGCATGAAAAGTATGAGAAGATATTGAAAGTAAATAATTAATAATGTACTGACTGAATTAATCAGACACTGAGACCCACTTCATGAATGTATTACCTCATTCCCATTGAAACTGAGGTTTCCCTTGACCAGTGCAGTTTTGCTATAATCCAAATTTTAATCAGTTCCTGTCTGTGATAAAACTGATACCAGTGAAGAATATCAGGTTCACAGTTTTGTGAGCAAGAGAAAAATCAGCAGCCCTTGTAAGATCTATAATGAAAGAAACCCAGCTAAAAGCTTTTGATAGCTCAAGCAAGAGTGTTGGTTGTACCAAACTGAATTTGATCCTGTGTTTACCTGTGTGAATTGAGGAGTTATGAATCATTGTTTTGGCAACCATCCCAGACAGCAATAGGTTGTGAGTATTAAAAGAGGATTAGATTATAAACTTTTTTTAAAAAAATATTTCCTTATGTCTGGAAAATTCCAGTTAGCACAGTCCAAAATATTTTTAATTTCATATGATTTAACCAACATTACAGTAAGTTAACAACCTTTGTACCATACATAACCTTCCTTACAAGTGACCAATTTTGTAGGCATTTATCCATATTCATCCTGGAGTATAAATTGAAACAGATGTCAGTGAATAAACACAATTTTATTTTCTAGCAGGTTCACAGCAGCAAGCTTGAGAAAAGGCAACAATGCCAAGATCAGAAGCATGGTATTTTCTGGTACACTCACCAGGTGTTCTGAGAGTCTGTTCGTACTGTCCTGACTGAGCTGAGATTACTTAATCTTCCACTAGCAAACACAAATATGAATAATGCCTCTGAGACTGACAAGGGGAAGAGTTAATATAAAGGTCAGATAACAAAGAGCAAGACCCCACCTTGAATACGGAGTAAAAATCAAGTTGCATCTTTCTTGACTTCAAAATTAATCCATCAAGGAAAATAATGATATAGCTCCCAAGAGCAAGATGCAAATCAGGGAATTAATCTCTAGCAAAATGTTTTATGTTATGGAAACCCACAAATAGATTTGATTCAGTGACAGTAAATCAAACATGGTGGGTACTTCTGTTTGACTGATGAGTACACATGCCACTGGCAGCAGGGCAGTGACACATACAGGATAGCAATAAATACTTTCACTGGCAGTTCAGCAGCCATTGCTCACTGACACTGAAGGAATATAGAAAGCTTCAGGCAAAAATGCAATCCGGCTAACGAAAAGATAGTTTGCTTTTCTGCAGCTTTTTTCCATCTTACTCTTTTCTCCTGGTCAGGAAATGAGCGGCTTATAAAGATGTGTGAAGAAAAAATGTTAAAATCCGTCTGCAAGTTTTTTTGCTGTGACTGCTTTGTGTGATTAGAGACTTGCTGCGGCTACTGCCTACCTGCATAACACCACTGCTATGTTATCTGCAACTCTTCTGTTCTCAGCCTTACTCCGTTCTCCATCTCTGCTGTACTCTCATCTGACTCCCACCATCCCACTCCCTATTAAAGCAATGGTTAAATTAGAAAAGGGCTACTGTTAGTGACGTTCACTGCCATTGGAGAAGGAGAGGCAATTGCCAGGGACATTAGGAAGAAGATGAGGTTGCTCCAAATCACACTCTGCTGCAGTCTGCATCTTTCCATGGGGCGCCTAGGGAGACTGAGGCCAGGTTATTCCACACCACATCACACTAATGGCCCGGCTCACCAACGCTGACCTCTCCCAACTGCCCGACTCCTTCAGCACATGCCAGAGGTCACAGCTAACCAACAGACACATCTATGTCCCTAAAGCCACAGCAACTGCAGCAGAGCCCACTGGCGTCTGCACGGATCGAGGAGTGCCTTGGATGAACTTTAGACTTCACAGCTGAACTGTGCCCAATCTTGCCAGCAGCTGAGAGGCAGGAGAAAGAGGAGGAGTACCCTGCATGGTGGCTGAGGGCTGGGCAGAGCCACGTGTCCTGGCTGCCTTGGGGAGGAAACAATCCGTTGTAGGACAGCAGTATTTGGGGAGACAGATCCAGAGTGAGAACACAAAATCTCCTCTTTTTTTCCAATCACTGTTAACAAAGTTTCTGCTTTTGTAGAAGTGCCAAGGCAAGAGATTATTGCTGGGTGAACCATGTACATTTTCTAGTTGTACACAGCCATGTGTAGCCTGCTCTCCACCCCAGCTCCTCAAGAGGCTGTTGTTAGAGTCATGTAGTTACCATAATTGTGAGCCTTTATCTTTCCTCCTGACCAAAGGCAGTCCCAGGAGCAGCTAGCAGCACTGCTCACTCCACCTCCCGCCTGCCCCTATCCACACAAGGGCTTCAGTGCCTGGGGTAGCTGGTGGGCAGCCTGGTCCATCTGTCCCTGGCAGCTCGCGAACCCACCAGGCAACGGCAGGAACATGCTCCCCAGGGTACCTTTCGGCCTGCACCCTTGCCCACAGCCATAACAGAGCGAGCACAGTAGCTGAACTTGGTCTTGAGGATGTCTTTACAAAGGGCTGCAACAGGAGTTACGGACAGAGCCAATGAGTCTTGCAGTTGTGGATGTCCTTTGCTTGTGGGGATAAACATGTGATGTTATTATAGCTACTGTTCTCTGCCCTGCTGGGTTTTTATGGGAACATAAGGACAGCTGTACTGGGCCCAGTTAGCTCTATAAACCAAATAAATTGTGTCTGACAGGGACCAGTCACACCATTCTTTCATATATCTGCCCTCCTAGCGTTTCTTGGTTTTTCTTGTTTTGTTACATTTTCCTATACTTTTTCCCCCCTTCTGCTCCTTCTCTCAAATATCCTTGAATACTAGTCATTTTTAAAGTTGAATTTTAATATGGTGAAAGAACAGTAGGAAATGCCCTAAAGTGATGTTTTTCACAAAATCTGGCAAAGCCAGTGAAAAATGGTATGGGAATGTCAATGGTTAGTGTCACAAAGTGTTCCTCTGTTGCTAGATAATTGTATTTTGTGCCAGCTTAAAGGCTGAGATTAGATCACTTTCTGCTGGTTCTCTCTGTGTGGAGACTAATGGATCTTATGCATCATTGTAAAAGTCCAACAGGCAACTTATGTAAGTTCTGTATAATGTTTAGTGAGTAACCAAGGGTCATGTTTAACAGCTGAGAAAATACGATGATATTTTTTGTTAAATAAATATACAAAGATTCTGTTCAGTTTGAGTCTGCTGAGGCTTCTGGAAAGATTTAATTCACATTTGACCTGTTCAGATGGTTACCAAAGGATTTGCCTGCTTTAATCTTATTTGAGAAGTGATGCTAACACTATTTCTTTAACCTGCATCATTGTGTAAAGACTGAAATTACATGAAATGCAAGTGGTCGGTATATCTTGCAACATTTTAAAAAGTTATATTCAGTGGCAGTGGCAGTTTATTTCTACCTGCATGTATTTAGTTGCCTTTTGGGGGTATTTGTTAACCTCATTCATTGCCAGGCATCCACTGTCCTGTGGAAAAAGATCTTCAGGTTAGAAGCTTGTGATGTTGACAATTGTAATGGTTCTCTTTTTCATAACTATTAGTCTCGACAGTCATTAGTCATGTTGATGCTTCTCAGAATTTCTATAATTCTCATCATAATTCTGTTTGTTTTCTCTCTAAAACCAAAATGTCATCTTTTTCTCTTGGAATATTGAAGAATTTTCTGCCACATTCATTTCCAAAAGAATATGTATTTATCACAAAATGGAAACTACCGTTTATGTTACAGGTTCAGTGAACTTGCTAACTCATCAATCTAGACTGTGGGTTTCTTCACCTGCAGAAGAAATATTTTTAGTGTGCATATCTTTCAGGTTTTTCTCAAATGTGCACATTTCTTACCTCTGAACAGCTGGAGAATATAGGAAAGTTAAGGCTGCAGGCTACATTGGCAAACAGCTAAAATTTTTCCACTCAAGATGCAGTCAACAAGGTAATGAATTTAACCATAAGAGCAAGAGGCAGGCATTTCTTTTTCAAACAATTTGTAGACCACAGGCTGAAAATCTCTGATTTAGCTCCACAAACAGCTTGATGTCAAGTCTCTTGTCCCTAGTATAAGTTCATAGTTTAAGACATATAGGTTCATCATACAGGTTCATCATATAAGACATATAGGTTCATCATTAGCATGTCTGTTAGCAAGAATAGTAAGTTTAACACTTTTTAGAGGTTTAAAGCTTCGACCAACATATTGGCGTGTCCGTCTATCCCCCCAGTTTTTTTCATAGATATGTAATTGGGCAAATGGTCCTGCAAGGCCTTGACCTATATGGATAAATGACTGTGTCTTACAGTTACTGACTGCTGAAGTGTTCTTGCTCCTCTGATTCTTTTCATTTCTATGAAAATATTCTGTGTCTGGAGCAGAACCAGCTGAGCAGGTTAAGGAAAAGGCAGACCTTCTCAGGCTTCACAGCAAATGCTGATCAGTGGTCCATTCCTCTTCCTTTTGGCTCTTAGCAAGCCTGTAAATACTCCTCAAATTTGGGAAGGAATATAGCCAGGTCAGAGAAATACTTAGAGGTCATGTGAGTTTGACCCTTATAGGCAAGATAAGATGTGTAAATCGTAATGTGTGGTGCAGAAGGCACAAAGAAGTGACTCAGAATTGTTGATAACATGATTACAATGACACCAGAATGGGGCAATTTGGGGGTTAAAATTTATTCCTTCTGAAGAAGGAAGCTTTCTTTAAAAATAGCAATTCAAGAGAAGCCTCCTAAATTCGGAGACAATTACTGATTGTTCAGCAAGGGACAAAATATACAGACAGGGGAGAGGTTCCAGAACTATATATTGTGCAAATAAGGAGGAGAATTTGTACAGCTAAGACGATTACATATATACTGTACAGAAACTAAAAACTGTAGTATTAAAAACAGAGACTGTGCATTTTGTCATAAAGCAAATTTTGCTATGGCAATTTCTTTTTCTATTATTGAAACTATTACTTAAGTGGCATACAGTTGTAAACAGTGCACGTCTTATGTTACTGGGGTGTAACGACATCTATATCGTTGTAATAGCATAGACATACTAACAACCTTTCAGTATTATCTCTCTGACTTCTGTAGAAGCAGCATAAACATTAAAGATGATAACAAGTGTACAGTGATGAAGTCAGCGTAAAGAATTAAGACTTCCAGGAGATACCATAGACTGTTGAGATTTATCTTTTTTGCCATTGTTACTGCAAACATACATAAAATGAAGGAAATTAAATTTTAGGGAACAAGAAAATTAGTGAAAATTTAGTTAACGTTAAATGTTCTTATGAGTTCTCATGTATGTGGGAAAACTCAAAAACAATGTAAGGAACATGAAGATTCTACCTACTAGACTGAATCTGGATTAGATTTGGAATTGAAATCACAAGCTAAATGATACTATCTCAGTGCTAGCATGTGTTTCAGTTATGGTCAAACAATCTCCATTTGATTACCATGGCAGTTGACCCAAACACTTCCTCATCTTTTGGATGGATGTTCTTTAACGTATTTTGAAACGTACATCGAAATAGGTGCCTAAATAGAAATTATGTGACAGTTGGATTGTAGGCACACAGGCAGCTTCTAATGCCTTTGAGATCATCGCAATGCTTTCATTCTTCCTGAGGAAAAAGGAAGAATTCGCAGCTGGAGGGTGGCAGTGACACTCAGTACCGCTTAGGGCACTGTGACTGCTGGGACTCCTTCCCAACGGTCAGTTTAGTGCTGTGCCACTGCTGTCTCCTGAGCAGCTGGATGTTATTTTTTTTGTCACATCAATTACAAAGAGGAAAGGAAGCAACATAGTTCCTGCATAAGTCCACTAGACTATCAGGAAGAGACTAATTCTTGCTACGGTCCTGTGTCCTTGCTCAAGTTCCATACACCCCGGTGTCAAAATGGGATCAGAAAGCAAGCTGTCTCTTCTCATGGAAGGTGAAGTGCATTGCTTTCATGACACCATTTCTCTCCTGCTCCCTTTTGAGACTAAGCGGTTGTGCCTATATGCCACTGTGCTGGTCTTGAGCAGTAATGCCATGGCAAAGGATCTCCCTGAGTAGCCACCACTTACTGAACAGTGATTTGGTTTACAGAACAGTTCCTTTTTTCATAAGCCTCTCTCTTACCTGAGTCCACGTTTCCCTTTTCTCTAAATCTACCATTCCTTATTGAAGTCTTGGTAGTATATTTTATTTTCATTTTAGGGCACCCAATACACCTATGACATTATATGCTATATGTGTATTTGAAATTTATTTAGACATAGGTCTACACAAATAACATCAGGTTGACCTAGTGGTTATGTCTCTGAGTGTAGATTAGTCAGAAGAGTAAATAGGATTGACAGAAAAATAAAATCAACTCTACAAGAATTTCAGCCTCAAAGTAGGCTAAGGGAAATATCCAAGTGGCTGAAAATAGACCAAAAGGGAAGATCAAACAAGTCCAGGGAGTGTTGTTGAGGCCATAGCTGAGCAACAGGAAGGAAACTGTCTAGCAAATGCTCTTTATGTAAGGCGAGACCCCATATGCATCTAATGCTTGAACATTTGAAGGACCCAGTTCACGAAGCTTGCTTGAATGATAAGTAGCTTTGTGCAGCTGTTGTTTTTAAATGAGCTTATTGTTCTAGAGCTTTCTCTGGGACTCATCAACATCATACCTTGACACCTTGCCTCCTGACAGCCTGCCGTTGACCAGTACCAGCAGTGTAGACAGACTGCCAACACCCTGCCCCCTGCCCAACATGGGCAGTGTAGGCAGGATGCAACCCCCATTATTCACACAAGGCGCGATTCTCTCAAATAGCACAAACATTGTTGGAGCCAAGGGGCAGCACGACTCTCGCCTGCGTTCAAAAAGCCTTTGCATGATTGGCTGTTGCGGACAGATGACCTGGACACCAAGTGTCCCTGGCAGGCCACCACAGCCACGGCATCACTCATGATCCTGGGTTTACTATCAGGGACTGGATGCGCCGCTCTGTGGGCAAGTTGTTGCTCATCTTTCCTACTGTCTCAGTAAAGCTTTGTTTTATAACATGTTGACAGACTCCATTACTGTTCAGACCACATGCCTATAATATATTCATTCTTCTGTATGCTGCCTGCTTCTACACTTGTAGTAACAAATCCCATTTATTTCCACTCATAATCCTGTCCCTCTTGAAACGCTTAATTACATTCACCAAAATCTCAGATTCAGCCTTGAGATGCCTACACATAGAAGAAAGCATTTTTCCCAGGTGACAAGCAGATCCCTAAATTTGAAGATCACCTGTATCAAAGT
The DNA here is from genome assembly GCF_000690535.1 of Cariama cristata. Classification (NCBI taxonomy): domain Eukaryota; kingdom Metazoa; phylum Chordata; class Aves; order Cariamiformes; family Cariamidae; genus Cariama; species Cariama cristata. The sequence goes on from NW_009595067.1 coordinate 94,892, forward strand.
ACATACTTATAAAGCAATTCTAATACTAGGTTTCACTTCTGTTGTTTTTTTTTTTTTTTCCCTAAAGTGGAGTGGGAAAACCCACAGCACACATAAAATGGCTTAGATTATTCAAGACAAGCTGATGGGAAGAAGTAAAGACTGAGCAAAGTAGTTGAGCATCATTACAGCAGGTTAAACTCAGCATAAATAACAGACTAATGCAGGCGTAGAGAAGGAACCGGTACACTCAGCATGAAGGTCTAAGTATCACTGTGGCCAGCTCAGAGCTGGTCAAAAAAGCAAGTTAATGTGCTAGGCACAAGTTAATGTGCAAGTTAATGTGCCATGTTCTTGCCCTAAGAAAGGTATAGAAATAGAGAAGGAACCAGTACACTCAACATGAAGGTCTAAGTATCACTGTGGCCAGCTCAGAGCTGGTCAAAAAAGCAAGTTAATGTGCTAGGCACAAGTTAATGTGCAAGTTAATGTGCCATGTTCTTGCCCTAAGAAAGGTATAGAAAATAATTACCTCAGGTTTTTAATGCCATTTTATAGCTGTATGCCAATTTATATATGCATATTACGAGTTCTAAATTACACCTGAGGAGCTTCACATTGTATATGTGTGTACATGTGTTCTTCAAAAAAGTTCTTCAAGCTTAACTGCAAATTCATGTTAACTTTATAGCCAGGTCTGACTTGGACTGCCAGAAAAATACACTTTATGCTAGCAATGCCATAGCTGGCTTTCTGTGTTGTGCAAAACTCCACCATAGCTCGTTTTTGACTCTCCTGCCTAGTCTTTACTTGGTTTGGCTGAGAGAGGCTAGTGTTTTGCCAATTGAGAACGCTCGGTTGCCCACCTCATCATTCTCCCTTACTGTCCGTGTTTGGTTAACACCAGGACAGGTGTTTTCTACCGAACCAAGACTGCCACGTTTTCTTCAGAGCAAGCAGCAGTACATCTTTCTCTTGCCAAGCTTAAGACAACATAAGACCATTAAAGGGGATATAAATAAATGACCATTTTCTTTGTAATATGAAGAGTGTGGAAACATAATATGGTAAAGTACCCTCATCTCTCCTCTCATGTTGTTTAATTTTTGTATCTCTTGATACAGTAGATCTGTTGTAGGCAGTATTTGGTCTGAAAAATCAACAGGGATTATCCAGCCACTCCAGACATTTTTATTTTCCAGAAACTGCCTGTTTGCCGTTAGCTGTCTTACTACCACTGCTTGATGAAGGCAATAAAACCAGTTAAGTGTCTGATTCCTAGCAAGGTCAGCGATTTGGGATATGAATAAATTACAAGACAATATTGACGTCTTCAGTCAGGTGGCACATTTCTCAAACTACTGGCCCTCTGTACAGGGAGCCACAGCATTTATGTTCCATCAGTATGTCTCATTTACAGATACTTACGTCTGTATTTAATATGCAGCTTTAAAAGACAAATACTGTTTACAGTTCTCGTTGCTGTTTGAAGCAGGTTAGTTTTTACTACTAAAAATAATGCTGGCTAAAGATCTTTACTGGAGCTTATTTTCTTCTTTACTTTCAGCAAAAGGAAATTATAAAGACTGTGTTACTTGGTAGTTTTACGATCTCATTTAATTTTTGAGTGAAAGCCTGAACACTAATGGCATCTTTTAAATTTTATTTTATTTTACTTTACTTTTTTTCAATTTTAATTTTGTATTGTTTCATTTTGTTTTATTTTTTTATTGCTGTATTTCTTAGTTAACATTCCCTTGGTGGAAATTATTTGGACCTCATTTCTAGGATTTAGTTATCAGGAGTAGAAGTTAAAAAGCACTGTTCTATCCCAGTGAGACAGCAGGGAGCCCATCAATAATTTCTGTGCTGAATAATTTTCAGAGCTGATGCAGTTCTCCTTCACATGGGTGTAGATCAAGAGCAGTTCCACTGATAGGAGTAGATTTATATTCCAGAAAGTAGATTTGGATCACGTGGCATTTTGTAGTTAGCTTTTTTTCTCCTGAAGGCTGTTAAGAAGTGCAAAGGCAAGAATGAAATAGCTTGTCATGCACAGAAGCTAACATTGTTTCTTTCATATGGCAGCTCTTGACCTGTCTGGGTGCCCAACAAGCCTGATTACACGGCAAAGGTGCCCAAGGGCTCAAATTTTGCCTCGTCTCGTGGCACATAGTTACAGCTCAGATCCTTCTTCCATTGCAGTATGAAGGGGAAAACTACTGACTTCAAAGTGAGCATGACCAGACCTTGGGGTAAAGCCAAACTCAACAAGCAACATAAATTCCTAGGGTGACTCAACTGTATATGTCTCACTGGAGATTTTTCAATCCTAAACTTTTCAAAATCAGAATGAAGTTGCATTTTTAAGAAAATCTAAATCCCACATTCTCCATAAGGCCCAGGAGCCCGCATCTCACGGACAGTGTAACTGTCTACACAAAAAGTTATACACGTGACCTGTGTCCCATCAGGCCCTGGGGACCCCTCTCCACATCTCAGCCAGACTTGCAGGGCATGTAGCTTGCCTGGGGCAGTAGATCAGAGCTTCCAGCTCCAGATCAGGCACTTGAATAAATATGGACATACCCAGCAAGAGCAGGCAGTGGGTATGGAGAGTATGACATTTGCAGTTCATCACTGAATAACGGGATATGAACCTCTGCTCCGGCTGATACTGTCACTCGCAGAGCTCCCCTTTTCCTTTCCCTCCTTAGGCAGGGATTACAGTCACTCTTGCAGTCTACTGTGACAAGTTCAAAGTCAGACTTAATCTCTGGCCATCGCCTTATCACTTCAGAAATAGGTGCAAAAAAAAACCGGGGTGAGAAAGAGACAAAGAAAATGAGCAAACTCAGTTTTGTAAATTGCTGAAGTAAGAGACTTACTAAAAACTAGAGAAGTAGGAGATTACAAATGATATGAGAATAAATTAAAGACATGGAGTTAAACCATAAAAGTGATAAAATTCAGAATGTCAGACCTTCAAAGACAGGTTTTGCCAGACTAACCTGACTACATCGTTGGTAAGATAACTGATCTTTCTGGAGCAGCAAAATGCAGTAGATCTCATCTATCTGTGCTTCAACAAAGCACCTGACATGGGGACACAGAGGAAATGGTTCAACTGGAGAAGGTGGAGACGAATACAGGATTTATGACAAGTATATAAAATTGCCTGGTGAGGAGGCAATAATGGTTATGCTGAAAGCAAACTACTGGTGTTGGATAAAGGTGAACAACCCTGAATAATCTGCCCTTAAAATGACTTACAATTTTGTTAGATACCTCAGCACAAAAAAGCAAGAGTGTGCTAAGAAAGTTGGACGTGAATGTAAAGTTAAGGGATTTTGTCTGTGCAGAAGAGGGTAAGGGCATCATATTGTGAGATGTGGATTGACTTTAAATTTAGATCATCTAGAATAATAGAAGCAGGCTGAAATTCACTTAAGGAATTATAATAATATCTGCTATAAGCAGAAAACTCAGAAGTCGGAAATTATAATCACAGAATTGTCAGGGCTGGCAGGGACCTCTGGAGATCATCCAGTCCAAGCCCCCTGCCAAAGCAGGGTCACCTACACCA
>NW_009595067.1:98499-119241 GCF_000690535.1 Cariama cristata
CACCCCCTCTCGGGGCAGCCTGTACCAGTGCTCTGCCACCCTCACAGTACAGAAGTTCTTCCTTGTATTCAGGTGGAACTGCCTGAGTTTCAATTGGTGCCCGTTGCCCCCTAACCTGATGCTGGGCACCACTGAAAAGAGCCTGGCCCCATCCTCTTGACACCCGCCCTTAAGGTATTTATAAGTATTGATCGGATCCCCTCTCAGTCTTCTCTTCTCCAGGCTGAACAGACCCACTTCCCTCAGCCTTTCCTCATCAGTGAGACGCTCCAGACCCCTCATCATCCTCTTTGGCCTCCACCGGACTCTCTCCAGTTGTTGCTTGTCCTTCTTGAACTGGGGAGCCCAGAACCGGACACAGCACTCCAGATGTGGCCTCACCAGGGCAGAGCAGAGGGGGGGATAACCTGATAACCTCCCTTGACCTGCTGGTCACACTCTTCCTCATGCACTCCAAGTTACGATTGGCCTTCTTGGCCACGAGGGCACATTTCTGGCTCGTGGGCAATTTCTTGTCTCCCAGGACTCCCAAGTCCTTCTCCGCCAGGCTGCTCTCTAGCAGGTCAATCCCCAGCCTGTACTGGTGCATGGGGTTATTCCTCCCCAAGTGCAGGACCCTACACTTGCCCTTGTTAAACTTCATCAGATTCCTCTCTGCCCAACTCTCCAGCCTGTCTGGGTCTCACTGAACAGCAGTGCAGCCGACTGGTGGATCGGTCACTCCTCCCAGTTCTGTATCAGCAGCGACCTTCCGGAGGGTGCACTCTGTCCCTTCATCCAGGTCGTTGATGAATAGGTTGAACAGGACCGGACCCAGAACTGATCCCTGTGGAACACCACCGGCCACAGACCTTCAATCAGACTCTGCACCACTGAGCATGACCCTCTGGGCTCTGCTATTCAACCAGTTCTCCGTCCACCTCACTGTCCACCCATCTAGCTCACACTTCCTGAGCTTACCTATGAGGATGTTATAGGAGAAGAAATTACTGAAATTTGTGTCACTCATGGTCCTAATCAATGAAACTTATTTGGAACAAACGTACAGAGAAAGGCACTCTGTTTCCCTGATCATGCCAGTCTATCACATGAAAGGAGAATAAACCAGGCTGACTTGCTAGCAAAATGGAGAGGATGTAACTGTTCCCTACAAACATTTGGGTAGCAGGGTACCTACCTGGAAAAGCACACTTCTGAATAACTGTGAAATGTCTTTGAGTGGCTAAATCCTTGAATGGATCTTAAACATCTCCTGCCTTCTGTATTCAGTTGCTTCTTTCGCACAGACCATGTCAGGCTTCAAAAGTCACAGACCTATCTGCCAAACAGAGCAGCATTTGCTTATAGTCAAAAGGAGAGCTGTGCATAGTTAATACTATGAGTAACATGGTAGTGTGAACTTAGGTACATTCTTATTCGACAACTGAACATTTCCATCTTTATCTTGGCCTCTCATCAGGTTAAGAAATCTATCTGAGCCAGTGTTGAGCTGTCAGTTTACTATCTACCAAGTAGACCCCATCTGTTCCTTCCCAGGCTGTGACTAGTAGCTATCCTCGGAGATGGAGAAATTCTGCTCCTACAGTGGCGCTTTTGGCCTTAGCGCCTGTCCAATACACCTGCCAAACCTTGTTTTGAACAAGGAAGTATGGTCAAAAATTGAGGTGCATTGCTGTCTGACTCTGCCAGCTGTAACAAGTGCTCTTTGCAGCAAGATGCAGAGTCCAAAAAAGGTACAATCTTTTTAAAGACTGTTATGTTTGGAAATGTAGACACAGTAGTGGGGGGAAAAGGAGGAACAAAAGTCATTCAACAGCTGAATAGGATTGAAAAAAAATTACTTTTGATTTTGAGAATGTTGTGTGTCTTTCATTCATTTTGGTCAGGAATCACCCTTGAGAAGTCATCAGTGTAAAGAACCAGTATTTGAGAGGAAGAAGCCTGATTTTCTCTACCAAGATACCACATCCTGATACTTCTTAGTTTCCAGATTCGCCTTTATATAAAAGGTTTGATTTGGGCCAAGAAGACAGCAGTGTATAAAGAGGAACAGGGATGAATATCAAACTGACGATGAGGAGCATTTTATTGATGTCCATGCATGTGTATTACACTCCATATGAACAAGTCATTCACCACTAAAAGGTGTATAAAACCAAATATCCCTGAGCATAATATTCTTTTAAGTAAGTTCCTCTAAAATACAAGCCCTTGGAAAATTTTAACCTTTCATTATTCCCTTCAGTAAATTCCTAGTTCAATCAAATGTTTATACAAAGGTTGAATCAAGCACAGTCAAGGGCTTAAAGATTATAAAAATCTACAGCAACCACCTGGTGCTGAAATTGGGAACATTATTTCCAATATATTTTAATTTCATCAGTGACAGTCTTTTAGATATTTAACACCAAGATTTTCACAGGCTGAAGTGAACATCTTGAAATTTTTCCAGAAAACAATATGAAGCTCATTCTTGGGGGAAAGAACTGAGATAATATTTTATATCTAATACGATTCAGTAAATAAGCAGCTGTGATTTCTATGAGTTGTAACAACTTCTTGGGTTTCAGGGTTAGCCCAGTGCAGAGCAGATGGTTGTACTTTGATCTGATAAGGAGGCTATAGATAATTGCAATGGTAAAATAATTTTTTGAGAGGACCATTAATAATACCTAGCCTGATGCAAATGTAAGACGGCGTTCTTGGATGATCATGTCATCTGAGATCCTGAAGTCATTAAAGGATCCAAGAACAACCCAAACTGCAGCGCTTTGGAATGAGAAATGGAAAAAACGTCCTGCTACTGGGCAGAAAAAACATCTTGCCAGAACCTTAGTCTCTTTCCTTCCCCTCACTGTTAAAGATTTACCTTGTATTCCAGCTCTCTTATACCCATTCACGTCCTAGCATTTAAGCAGCAGTGTGATATGAGAGACATGGCATCTAGTTTCCATAAAGGTAGAACAAAGAACTCTATGTCATCCCTTCACTGCTTTGCTGAAGTCACACTCTTCTCTAGCAATTTCAGGGAAAAAATATACTTGCTTGCAAACCGCTAGAGAGCCACATGTCATGGAGCCACACCACTATTTGCTGCACAGAAGACAAGGTCAAACAAAACTGTTGGGGACACCCTCCCACCAAGTCAAGAGGTTCAGAGACGACTTCTCAGAGAGCAGTTTAGGTGAGACCAGATTCACACCAGGTCTCAGACTTGGTCAACAGTCTAAGGATATTGTATATATATATTTACGTATATATACGCAACCAAACCAGGCAGATGGCAAACTCAAAAGGAGAATTTATTCATCTAACCAAAGTTGAAACTCAGGATAAAAAAGAAAAGTGTGCTCTTAACCAAAATAACTTTACACTCTGACAAACATTAAACCACAGGTTCAGAACACCAAGTGGAATTAAATTACTACACGGCTCAGGGGATCCTCAAACTTTGCAATGATAATCTAAAATGCGCAATCACTCCCCTATAAGAGGAGGGCTCTCAAGCTGCAGAAGTTACCTCGGGAGGCATCCCCACCCAAAGGGAGGGTGCCCAGCTGCAGACCCACTGCTCGGAGGAGGACTGACACAACATCACCTCTGATGGGGCTCCATTTATACCCTAGGTCCAATCTGACTTGTGATGGTATATGGTCAGTGGTTTAGAAACTCCTCGACTGGGACGTTTGATTGGCTAAGGGTCCTGTCTGTCGATTGAGGGGCCCCGCCTTTCCTGTCCCCCAACCAAGGTCTGTGTGTGACACACCATGTGTGGTCTACTGGTCTAAAAGCTTCTGGTCTTTTGGGAGGGGTAGGGGAAGTAGTGCACCTACCACACCACCCCAATTAAAAAAACCACCAGGCTCTCCACAACATGAACAAAGTTAAATAAGCTGAAATTTCTTCAGTAGAAACTGAAATGCACAACATCATCCAAATGTTCTTTCTTTCAAGGAAAACTTTAACAAAATTTTTTTTAGTAGAGTTTAAAGAGGGGAGTCTCACTGTGGGGTCGGGCAGGGAGGCTGACTTTGGAGTTGTTTGATTTTTGAAGCTTTCCCATTTCTGGTAAGTGTGAAAGGATGGGAGTGCTGTACACAGGGACTGGAATCCCTTTGGAGGATGGTCTGGACATTGACATAAAGAGTATCTTAGACTGTACCAGGCTCAAAGACACTCTTAACATTACCAATCCTTAGGCTTCTTTGCTTCAGTCTTGTCATTCGACACAAATTAGAGCAGCAGAAAAAAGCTGTTAACGTGGAGGGATGGTTTCTCAAAACTATTTCAAGCTTCTTTGTACCTTACAGAGTATCTTTCCTTTAGTTCTTAAAAATGACAGTAATATAAGAAATGCAGATACAGTGTGGTAAATAGATCCTAGTTTTGCTTAGTGGGAGAACAAGGATACTTGATTTGAGGTATCTTGTAGCTGTTGGTAATAAAATGATACCTTAGGTGGCATAGCATGCCACTCTATTGTGCTTTGCTCTGGTATGGTAAACTGGGACAGTTATTGACCCTCACAGGAGGGTTTTCCTCTCCAACCTCTTCTGAAAACAAAGTGGTGAAGGGACCGAAAATATTTCCCTAATTGACAGGACCAACTGGTAGCTGACGGTGGCCTTCAGCTGGTGTCAGTGTGCAAGTGTCATCAACACTAATGGTGACTGTTCCCCATTTTGTCTATAACTGATGTCTCTCAGCTACATTCGCAGACTCCAGTGGTCAGAGACGTTTAAGCATGAAGTCTTCAGCACTTTGGCAAAGCCAATCAGCAGAAAACCTAGCAGCATCTTTTCCTGTTTAGAGATTAAACGCATGACAACTTTAAGAAAACGTACAAATCATAACAGAACAAAATGTGAAGCAGGATGAGCTATTGGGGGTAGTTTATGTCTTAAGCCACTTTGAAAGTATTGTTCTCTCAGACTTTAACTGTTGGGTATAAAATGCTGCTGATCGAAATTCTCTTTTTAACTTTGCTGTGGCACTTCATATAGGTCAAAATTTCTGCATGGTTCTGCTACATGCACCAATTGATGCACATTTTGTCTCTTTCTTATGCATGCCACTATCTAAGATACTTACTTTCTAAATCTAAGTGAAAATGTGACCTTTTCTTGATTATTCCCAGTGACATGTTTTGATTTCTCTTGTCTTTCTGTCTCACTTCTCATAACACTTCTTTTAATGATGCGTATGCATCATATACAACCTAGAAACTTTGCTTGTTATTCTGTTCAGGTATTTCTTCCTGAGATGTTTCCACTGCCTATTGAATCTCCTTGCTGTTACTTTTCACATTTTGCCTTTATCGTTTCTTTTTATAAAGCTAATAAAATACCAAGGAATCATTCTGACCTTTCCAGGTAATCAATATTAAGGATAGTCAGCTATCTGCAAATATTGTTTCAGACAATAATTATATAGAAGACAGGCAGTTTTTCATTCATCACCATAAGCAGATGTCTGGGGGAGGAAATAGGCCTATCTTAAGTACCTGAGATTTTGCTTCAGAAACATCATTTTTGACACATCCCATTACCTGGGCTTGGTTGTGGATAGTGTCTGCTTTAAAGCAGAGTGTTGGCACTATTAGCAGAAAGTGGTCCATCCTGTCAACTCTTTCTCAGCATAATTGCTCCATGGATGACAAATGACTGTTCAAACTACCAGCACAATGGTTTATTGTCTTTGTGAAATGGGTGCACTTCACCAAAATTAAAAGTGAAACAATGCTATTGGATTTCCAGCTTATTAGCAAAAGAGCAAGGAGAATTTGGAATGAGAGGAAATATCTGCTGTTCTGTCTGGAGACTGAAGTATTTGGGAAGCATAGTGGTGTAGAGAGAATTATACTGAAGTCATGAAAATTTCAGAGCAGGAAACATGGGATTCAAAACACAAGGGTCATGCTATCCCAAGGGGCACTTTGTAAGGTTAAAAGAAACCATTGATTCTTCCTATAGGCTTCTTTTATTTGTCTATAAATAAAGATGATTGAGGGAGAATAATATTCAGGCAGCTGGTGTCCTCAGATGCTCCTGAGATTGGAACAGAAAGATAAGCAATTATTAGCAAATAAATGGCAAACTACAATCACTACTCAGAGAATGTAATGCTTCTGCACAAACGTAAATGCTGCATATTTGGCGGGTTGAGGAGTGGGGTGGGAGGAGGAGGACTTTAAAATGTATGACGTGTAAAAATAGAAGGCCATTAAGAAAATTGATATTAAAAGATTTCAAAAGTGCCTCAACCCTTTGAATCTGAAATGATTTCAACAAACCTTTGTTTCTACTTCTCTTCACCTTTTTATAAAGTCTCTTTAATTTTTACTAGGCTTTCTTGACTCCAAAACTGATTCCTCATAGCTGGCTACATTTTCCAGCTTAACAGTTTCTAAACTCTAGAAATTAGATTATTTTTTTTTTCTTGAGGTAAGAGAGGAGACCTGGGTTCAATTAATTCAGAAATCCCAGTCTCTGGCCATAATAATTGATAATGACAGAAACATTTCTGTTGTAAACGCAGGTTATGTCTCTCAGCTACCTCTTATACACAGAGCTCGTTTGCCAGGGATGTGAAACCCTCTGCTAACACAGAAGATAATGCAGGAACAAGGCCTTGATTCCTGCTTGCCAAGATCTTTAAAAGAAGATATATGAGACATGTGAGAAAGCCAGTGAATCTTCTCCACTTTCAGCCATTGAGAGCAGAACCGTGAAATTATTTTTTGAAACACTCAGTGTCTGAAACCCTCAATTTATTTTACTTGCATTGTAAGGTATATTCTGATATCTAAACAAAGGTGGTCAAGTAAATAGATTCCTCTGTACTAAACAAGCAAAAACCGCAGACTGAAGGATAATTCTAATTGGAAGAATTTCGGATTTTGAAGGATGAAGAAAACTCGTGCCTTTTTTTTAAACTGAAGCCAAGCCAAAAGACATCTCAGTGTAAAGTCAAGATAATAATCTACAGTCATTCTTATCTTATACTGCTGTCCATAGTCTGAACTTTAGTTCTCACCAGAGAAATACTCTTACTGAAGAAAAGACTACTGTAGTAGCTTCTGGTTTCATATTACTGTTTTTTTTCTGTCTGTCTTACAAGTTTTATCCCCTTGTCCATCCTACAGGTATGAGAACCATTCATGTGAAATTGGTAGTAAAAGCAACATCCAGCAAGACTCTGGCACTTCTTTTATGGAGGTAGGATTTCACTTTAAAGTTATTTCTTCTCAACGTGATCTCCAATTTCACCTGGGTAAATTACTCTGTGCTAGCCTTTTAGCAAAGCAAGCACATTTTCATCCACCTCTGCTGGACACTGCCCTGATCCTTTGTGTACCCAGTTAGGAATCAGAAACCTCAGCCTGCTTTCTCTCTGCAACACGAACTTCCTGGGGCAAGGATAGGAGCAGCCGTTGTAGCGTTGTGTTTCAGAGTGGGCTTGGTTTGTCCAATATCACACTTTGATCCAGAGACACAATCCTGCTGCAATATCTGTATTTTATGTATTGGCTATGTCACAGGTTTCCCTCCCAGGGACACATTTTTGGACCTCAGAAGGTTTCACCCCATCCTAACCTCAGCCTGGTTTTAGAGCCAAAGCATCACACTCGACTGCCAAAATGCCCCAGCCTGAGCTCCTGTTGAGTGGTCTCACCATCCTCCCAGCTGCATGACTCAGAATAGGTTCTCATCTGCGATGAGACTTCAGCAAGATGAGAGGTCCTCTCCGAGAGCCAGGCAATCAAGCTGACAACAAGCCTGTTCCTGGATAAACACAGGTTTTCCACAGTTTTTACCACAGTACACAGAAATATCCACATTTGCTCTCAAATCAAAGGCTGTACAGATGTCTCGGTGGTGAGGTAAAACCTCTGCTTCTCAGCAAGGTGGAAAGCTGCACTGATCTGGTAATGCGGATGATGGGACCCAAGGCAGCATCTCTGCACCGTGCTGGATGCACCTACCAGTTTCTCAGAGCCAGCTTGGGCATCTGTAACACAGCATGGTAATGTGATTTGTGAATGACGGAGTCGATCGGGGATCAACGGGGATCCTTTTTCCACTGCTCTGCCACGTCACTTACTGCAAAACAAAACTGCCGTAAACACTCTCACTCCCCTGCACAGCCCTATCAAGCAGATGACAAGATAATTTTTATTTTGTTTCATATTTCAAACTCTTGAGGAGTATGTACTCTTGTTTATAAATTTAGGATTGATTTTTCAGGTCTCTTCAGTGTTTGTTCTGTGTTGTTCAAAGTTACTTTGGAGTTTACATATTTTTTATTTATTTTTCAACTCCAGTGAATTAAATTAATGCAGTTGTCATAGAGTATTATGGATGCTTAAGCCTTGCTAACAAATGTTCTAATCATATTTTTTTCTTGCATTCTTTAACTAAAAAGTCACTATCCAAGGAATTTTTTGAAATTGTATTGAAATTTGAAGTTTATTGAAATATGAAAAAGGTAATTTTATTGAAATTGAAATTTTAGTACAATATTTAATTGAGAAGAATAGATAGAAAAAAGCTCAGAAACAGTTGGGATACAGGAATTGAGGTAAAACAATGTTGTGTTTTGTTTACAAGACGAAATCACTCTACAGTCTACCTCCAAGGTGCTACTGGAGATGTCACATGCCTTGTAGCAGACTCGGGAAACCTATGAAATCAGGACTAAGTTTAACAGGTTACTCAGTCGATGGGTTTCCACACCCTGGGTGGTAGCTTGAATGGCCCTGAACAGGAGATATTCAACGCCCTAAGACTCCTACAGGCAACGTCTGCAGTAGAAGAAAATTTGCCCAGAGTGCCTTTAGATGTAAACTTCATGTAAGCATGTAAAACATATGTAACATAAATAGACATATATACAGATACCTACAGTAGGCAAGCATCTAATCACATATTAGACGACTGAAAATGAAAGTTCAAAGGATTTAGAAGTCAGAAAAAAGCATAGAAGCAGCATAAATATATGGTGAGTGGAGCCACTTCTGTGCAGTGCATTTTTCAAAGGTATTTCAATGACTCGGTGCTTCACAAAAAGAGTCTGTTTTGTTTAACTCTTCCTTCCTCATTTGATTCTTTCTATTTTTATGTAGCCTAAAATGAACAAAGTGGACTGGGTGGTAATTTCTTCTTTCAGGGAGAGAAGCTTGTGAAAACAGTGCAGAAAACTACAACAAATAACTTACCATATCACTTGGTATAATAGGAACATTGATATGCGGAAATCTCAGTTACCAGAGAGAAACAGAGCATCAGGGGGAGGACGGGTGCTAAAATGGGCTGGAAATATCTGTATGTCAAATGAAATGCACTGGATTTAAGGCCTGGGAAGCAATATTACAACAGTCTTGTGAGATGTCTTGTTATTTTCATTTTTGCAGGCAGGCATGGCCTCTTCAAGAATTTTAAGATATGCCTCTAGTCTCTGGCAGTCTCCCTTGCTGGTCAGTGGCAAAAGGAAAGCATCATTTATACATCTGTTTTGAAAAGGTATAGTATAAAACAGCCAACTAGTGTCTATATAGCTTAAGTAAAGTGCTGTAAATATCCACTGTGGGTTGCTGGGTGAAAGGACAAAGGGCCATTGCCTTCTCCTGGATTGTTCACTTGTGTGGCCATGGAGCATGCATTGAGCAAAGGCGAGATGTTAGTAAACACTGAGAAAGTTCAGTGTCAAAAGCAAAGCAGAACATAATAGTTTTTAGTTCCAGCCTATGTACTGTTCAAATGCACGGTGAACATGACCAGTCTTTGCGTGTCAGCCTGCGTGACTGTCCAAATGCTGCCACCTGCAAGGGTACAACAGCTTGGATTAAACCAGAGTTGTGAACCTGAACTTTGCTTGCAGCTCAAGGATGTGTCTCAAAGAAGTATTTTATAATTGCAGTTAAAAAGGCACAATTTAGGGCAATAGATGAAAGGCCTCAAAACTCCATATACAACTCCAAAAAGAACAGTGCCAGCATTTATGTTTGCAGAGGAGTCTGATATTCATGCCTGGGAAGACAAACACTGTATACTGAAGCAGAATGAATGGGAACTGTCAGCACTTGTACATGCACACACACTTGCACACGCACACACGTGTTCAAGTATTTTATAATTGCAGTTAAAAAGGCACAATTTGGGGCAATAGATGAAACCGTTAAGGCCTCAAAACTCCATATACAACTCCAAAAAGAACAGTGCCAGCATTTATGTTTGCAGAGGAGTCTGATATTCATGCCTGGGAAGACAAACACTGTATACTGAAGCAGAATGAATGGGAACTGTCAGCACTTGTACATGCACACACACTTGCACACGCACACACGTGTTCACCAACCTCCCTACTATTAACGTGAGAAGCTACTGCACCCTGTCGTAAAAGTAATTCTGCTACAGAAATCGTGAGCCAGCATCCAACAATTTTTTATCCCTTTGTTCAGGGCCATTATACTTTTTCCCCAGGATGGGAGAGCTCACTGGATGAGTGAGTGATAAGCTTGCTACACTGCTCTGAGAAGAAATAAGATTACATGAAGTACCATGGGAGTTCAGGTGTCCCCCTTAGTCTTGGCTTTCCTTCTTCAGGCAGCAACGACCTGGCAGGAGCCTAGCAAAGGGTGTGATGGTTTGGAGCCAAATTTCCCTTGGCAAGTGCTGGAGTCTTTATGGAATTAAAAGTAATAGGAAAATGGGGGGAAAGGCATGAGGGAGACTGTGACGATGCCAAAGCTGCTGTACTGTACTTTGTGTTTTTATTGGAAAATTATTTGGTAAGCTGACAATGTTGCCATATGCTACTCTAATCTGTACTTTGCTCTGCAAAAATGCTTCCTCCTCTCCTTCTCTCCTCTTCCTCCAGCATCCTCAGCCAGACTGTCTGGTGCAGTGCAGTTGCTACGTGTTATATTACAGCTATAATTTCCTTGCTCTAAGGGACTTTACCCTGGCTTGAAGGTTTTTGCCTGCTCACCTGGGAACCTGCACACTAAACCTTCCTTCCTACTGGCACAGATGGGTAAAGGAAAAACCTATTTCTGGCTATGTTTCCTGAACACCCAAGTCTTTGCAATATGGCCACCCTCAAGGTATGAAAAATCAGTCAATCATATGCTGAATATTGAATTTTCTTTATGCTTTTAACTAAAATTCTCAAGGAAGCGAAAATAGCATCTGCCTGCCCTTTTCTCTGCACCCCTCTCGGTATCCCTCCCCATAACTGCTGAAGTCATTAGCCAATTTCAACAAATCTGCCAGAGGACTGCAGCCCCAAATGAAATATTGTCACGAGCATAGACAGTTGAATAGAGGAGAGCAGCACAAACTAGTGCCTCATCTAACGTCAATTTTGCCACCCAAATTTAATAATTCTCTCTTTTCTTTGCCCTGGTGGCAACTCAGCATATACGCCCTGACCAGCTGAGCAGCCCAAGTGCCAGCGGGCAGCCCCCACGTCCTGGGGGTCTTGCTCAGCTGGTGACCAGAGAGCAGAGGAGGCTGCAGAGGGGTAAGGGACACGGCAGGGGACCCGGGTGAATGGCAGGAAGGCAGAGGCATTCCCTTTCATGGGCAGGGGAGCAGGGACAAGGGGACAACAGCATGTAAAGAGAGGATAAAGCACATACATCCACAGGCACTGTGTGCTCGCAATGCCGTTGTTCACAACAAAATGATGTTTTGTACCAGCTCTGGATAGTCTGTCTTCTGATAATCTTAAGTCAGCCTTTCTATTTTGATGGACTCCTTGCATTAACTGCTACCTTCAGGTGTGTGTAATCTCTACCTAGCTTTTATTTCAGCCTCTTTGGCCCAAAGTCCACATTAATTTTGTTTATCCAACATTTATCTCACTCCAATTCATTTTTGTTTCTTCTTTGCACACCAGTCTGTCTGGAAATCAGAATATGCAAGTGGTTTCTCAACTTGATAAAACACAATACCTCATTGTTGTCTTTACTAGAATCAATTTCATTTAAACCTCAGCTGCCTTTTTCATTATTTAAATTAATTTTAAGGTCATAACAATTTTTATCCTCTCTAAATGAGGATGGAAAATAAGATTGTCTGGAAAACACTTTGATAATAAAGTTTTATCTCTCTAGCATGTAAAAAGGTTGGAGTTTTTAATTTGTTGAGACACAAATCTTAACTCTTTCAGTGCCATTTTGGCAATGTGGAAAACCTTGGGAAATGCTATAATTAAAAGCATGCTAAGTTACTGCTGTTCTCGATTATGAGTATTTTACTGGAAAGGAAAAAAGGTATCACTGTATCTGTAGATTCTTCCTTATGCTCTTCTGCAGAGGTTTTCTAACATGGACCATATTCCTGAGGGTGGCCTACTCTGTTGGAGACTGTAGTCCGAATAACCTAGGAAAAGATATTAACTTCATGTCATCAAGATAGCAGCAACCTCTGTTCCACTCCATCATATAGCACTATCATCTTCTATACAAGGACAAGAGATATTGGTGAATCCCATCTGGCAAGTAGGAATAATCGTAACTAAACTTTATCTAAATGAAGACAGTTTTACACCTCGCTTAAAGGTAAATCATCTAAAGAGCAGTCCTGAAACTGTCACAGAGATATTAACAAATTTTAATTCACACTAGATTTCTTTCTGCTGGTGAAGGTTAGATTTTGTCTCCTTTCTAGGAATTCACTGTCAAAACAGTTTGGCACAGAAGAGGATGAGCTGTTAGTTACTTGGATTACAGCAGAATTTCAGTGTCTCATTAAACGCATTAAGGGGCAGGGTGGAAGATTACTTTGGTAGCACTTCTGGAAACTCCATCTCATCAGTGATGCTGAAGTCCCGGCTCTGTCTGTCACGTTATAGAAATAACAGAGGTCAGGTGCTTGCTTCGTTTTGGAGCTCTGTTGGCATTCGTGTGCAAGGAGATGTGGAATATAAGGCTATCTGATTTGTAAAGACATCGATCTGGTGAACAGTTATTCAATATAAGAGGCAAAGACAGAAAATTGGAAAATTAAACTCACAGACATGCAAACTGCAATGGTCAGTAGACAACCAAGACAGAGCCAAGGATGACACCTCTCAAGTCACCAGCTGATGGCCCTGGGAAGCACAAATTCATAGCTGATAAGGAGGGGGAAGCAAGATTGATGCGAAAGCAAACTCATAGGGTACTTGGGACTGTGTAAAATTTCTTATGGGATGTTTTAAGGTGATATGGGAATCCGTGAAACTTCTTATGGGATATTTATGGGAAGGGGCAAAGGCAGGAAAACAGAGGGATCAAGGTATTTCAGGGAAGAACAAGTGTGGGAAGATAAACTGCAGGGGGAGCAAACATGGCCAGTCACACGTAACAAGATGCTGAGCCGTACTCTTGTCTGTCCAAGGCCTGCACCTGACCACTGCCATCCATACTGTCTTCCTATTAAATCTACTTCCTATTTTCTGTGTGACCTTGCCCTCTGTTCTCTGTGTGTGTGTGCATCTGTAAATGCTGGACCAGGGCGCAAGGAGCCAGTGCATCCGTGGGACTGAGAGCAGAGAAACACTGAGGCCTGAGAGGGCATCAGAGTCAACCACCTTTAAAATTAGGTATCCTTTCTCTTTTGAAATCGCCTTCAAGTCATTAGTGTTCTCATCAACATTTGAAGAATGTCAAGATTAGAAACTGAAGAGTAGCCTTATTGTAATTAACTTGTTTTCATATTACTATGATCAAGAAATTTAGGAAAGAAAGATAGAAAAGTTACTTTTACGAGTCAGTTTAAAGGTCTGATGTCATAAGTTTCAAATCCACATTATTCTTCTCTTTGGTGTACTACATTTAAAAGGCATTTGTGTTATACAAAAATTTCTTCTCAATCACAAAAGCTTTTTACGAGATGTTCCCTTTTGAAGTAAAGTTTACATCTCTGCCAAACTGGTATCTGATGTTTTAACTAGGAGAAATGTATCCTGTTCTTTGTTAAAACACCTCTTGATTAGACTTTCTTCTGGCTGTACACTTAGGAGTTACAACCTTCCCTTTGAGTATATTTACAATTTTCTATTAAAAAATAATGTATTTCAACGCAAAGAACAATTGATCTAACATTTATTTGTAGCTTCAAAAATGTTGTGATACGGAATTTATCTAAAACTCTCAAATGTTTAAATTTTCTGCTTTATTTTTCAGTCACGCTCCGGAGTAATAAATTCAGATTACTGGTTCAGGAGGTGTTATTTTCCTTGACATTTGAGAGCTCTCCATGCTTGGCAGAAATCAAATACTATAAGCTTGAACATTTCACCTAACTAAATAAGCAATTAAAATAAATAAGAGATCATCTTCTGTAACTATTATATTAAAAATTTAAGCAATTCTTAAAATTCAGCAGAGACAAAGCAATCATACAGTAAAAATAGAGTCTTACAGAGTTATAATTCCCATGAATCTTTTTTTTTTTGAGGTGCTGGCATTTGTCTCTCCCTTTTTCCAAGAGTAAACATTATTTTGCTAATAAATTGACAAGGATTCTTCATTTATTAACCAGAAACTCATGTCGCAGACATCAGACAGTATTAGCTCAGTATTAGCTCTCAGTATTAGCTGGAAATAAACTAACACAACTGAAAGGGCAAGTGTATTTCTTAATTGGAAGGTTGTCTGCTTACTTTGAACCATTTTCCTCAGAAAAATATTCTAATTACATCTTACATTGACTGTAGAAGTTGAGCTTTATTAATCTTTCCCTCATTCTGCTTCATTCTTTTCACTGGTATCTTGACAAGCTGAGAATAGCACCTGTGTTTGAGATGAGGTGCAAAAGTATTGCTATGAGTACTAACCACCAGTTGTCTAAAACTCTCTGACCACGGTGTTGGAGAAAGACTGAGACAGACCACAGTATGACTTGCATAAGACCTCAAAATCAGGTAGTGCCACACCTGGAAATAGAAGTCAATAGCACCATTGTAGACTTTCTGCTTTTCCTTAAAAATTTACCTTAATTGCCTTAAGGAGGTGAATACTTTAACAGATAATGGAAATTATGAAATACATTAAATCCATTCTAGATAAAATACATCTGGAAGTGCAGAATTCCCACACATGTATTAAATCCCTGAAGTATAGTGGAGATAGTCTCTGAGGTTAGTTTTTCAGAAATATTAGCCAACTATTGCAAAACACAGAACTGGACGTGGATTCTGAATCTCTTCAGAGTTCCACTATGCTCATATCACATGGAAAAGTTTAATTATTCCATGAAAAATAATTATGTCTACTTTATGATTCATTGATTGCTCTCTGGCATCAACCTTTTTTGATTTTTCAGGAGATAAGGAAGTAACTATTCCCGGAATATGTTATAACTAGACATGAGTAAATCAGCACTTCAGAAACACTACTAGCAATAATTCTTCTCTTAAGCGGAAATCTTCCTCCAATAATTTAAAGCATCAGCGAATGCTGCCCACATCTTCACCCTTTTCCGCTCGCCAAACCAATTAACTTGACTATAACATTGCTTTTGTGAGTATTGCTTCTCACCTGTCATTATTTCTTTCTGCAAGGTTGATCAGTTCAGGTAAAGTGGTGGTTCTTTGCTGAACAAATGAACAAAATGTTCAACACAAACACAGAGAGCTTTTTCTGAGAGGTAGGGGTCAAGAGAGCAGGGGACACATCTCATGGTTGTACTCACCGCAATTCCAGCTCACCATTCATATATAGATAGCACATGCCTACAGAAGTGAGCTCTAAAGTACAATAGCCTTCAAACAAGCAGACTTTTGTCTCTGCTGGTGCAGCCACAGTGTCTTTGCAGTTATGTCAGGCTACAGGACACGGCCAGCAAAAGCTAGACCAAAGCATGGGAAATCTGCCAGCCACAAAAGCTTTGCAGGCACTTTGTCCTCAATAGGAACCTCTGACTATGTTCAACTGCTTAAACTATTATGCTTGTAGAGGTAAACTGGCTTAGAGCTCAGCCAATTTAGCACTTCAGTACTTCAAATTTTGTATGCATAAAAATGCTTCAAGGCTGTAGGAGAGCTGTAAGTCACTTTGGCTCTGCAACCATGAACCCTTAAGGAGCTCAGGAAGGCAAAGCGCTATCCCTGTTTGATAGTTTAAGCCTCCTAGTACAGAGGACCCAGAAAACAGCTTCACTGGGCTTGAGGCAGCCGAGATGTCCCTGATGCCACCAAATTCTTCAAATAGAGAAGCGGAGCTGATTGAAATAATCACCCCATTAAATGCCTGTGTGCCTTTAACCACTTCATCGTTAACACGAGTGCCAAGTGCTATGCTGTAAGCTCCTTGAAAAATGCCTCCCTCCTGCACATTTCCTAAAGGGCAACAAAATGCAATGCCTCTGGAAGCTGGCTGGTGAATACAGCTTTCCATTTCCATCTCATCATGTTTCCTATGAAATTAATACAAAATTCACTGCTAACACACTTTTCCTGTGGCTGTCACACAAGAGTTTCCTAAACCATATTCTCAGACATTAGTGATAGAAATGCATTTTTATGCATGTCATAGGCATTCTATGCATAAAAATCTCATTTTTCTGACCAGAATTACGTCTACCATCTTTTCAAATTACCTTCCATCAAAAGTGTTTGATGTCAGCATGGCATAATGTGGTTATACAACAGTATAAGTGGAAGAAGAGTACAAGCAAGCCACCACACAAAGCATATCCACCCCCCTGCCCAAACACTGAGATAAAGCTGTTATCCAAAAGGTGCAGACTTTTACCAGGGACAAAGAAGAAGCCATATAAGAGCACTCAGGCCAGCTAGTCTAAGCATCTACTGGTACAGCCCCTGCTCCCAACCCTGCCTCCAGCCCTGTCCACAAAATTTTCCTGAAGAGGGAAGATCATCCTCTGCTGGAAATTATCTTAATCATGTATATAAGCACTTTTGAAGGCTGAGGCCACTTTTTTTTAACCATCACTTTGATGTGTTTTGACTCATAAGCAACACTATAGCCTTAACTATAAGACTTTACTCTGGGTAAGATTATTCAAGCTGATTAATAGTTACACTGGTTTAAGCACAGCTTTGATACTAAACTGCTTGTGTTTATCCAATACCTGGTGTAGTATATGCAGTTTCTTTGGCTAGCAAGCCCTGAGACAACATGAACAGTCACTACTAACTAGCTATACCATGGATGAAGAGTCTTTTTACTGCTGATATTTGAACAGATCTTTCAAGTGCATCTGCCCAAATTAATGCACAAGTGAACGTTATCCAATAAAACTGCAGAAAAATTGTGGCTGGGTATGGACTACGTGAAGAAACACTATGGGCTGTGGATGCATTGCAGGTTGTTGGGTCCCCATTCCCTGAACCACAAACAAGGCAGAGAGAGTGAATAGAGACAGGACCCAAAATAGCTGCTTCTTTCTACACAAAGTGGTAACATTTTGCAACAGTGTTAAAAATGTCACCAGTGTGTTTGTAAATATCCGGCATTATCACTGGTAGGTAAAGTTTTCTGAACTTTTCTCAACTTTAGTGCTTAACTTGGAGGCTTAAGACTATTTTTTAACCATTTTAATGTATGCATCTGTGCTTTTTGTCAGTAAAAGGAAATTCTTCTTAAGGATTTCAACTTCTGCTTCATTATCACATTGAAAAACATCTCTGTGGAATCGTAAGATTCAGCATGAAGTTTTACAGAAGTTACGCAGGCAGGTAAGCACACACACTACTACGCTGGAGACTTACTTTTACCAGGTGTCAGCTGCTCGTAGTAGATCTGAACTGTATGGATTTGCACACGTGAAAGCGTGCAGTAAGTAGGATTTATCTTGGCTGCTTTATATATTCATAGCTTTTAACATCAGAGAGGACAAGTACATGGTGAATAACAGTACGTATTTTAGGGTAGTTATTTCCATACAAATCTCTACTCTAATTCCATATTAAACATCTAAAAAAGCAGGTATGAAACAAAACTCCTCTTTCTTCTTTTAAATCACACCAACACAACGCAGCGTTCCTATCTTGCACAATGAAAGGCAAAGTCAGTACAAAAGGTGCTACTTGATACTTGCATTTTATCAATATTTAAGAAAATTCTTGCAGAATAAATTCTTCACTGTGCATTCTGTTTTACAAAAAAATAGCACAAAGAAAGGTCTAGAAAGTCTATAATCTCTAGGATAAAAAAAAAAATTATTACAGACAATCATGCTAGTAAGCGATAGATCAGAGGGTAAGGCAATAGGTATTTATTCTGGTCTTATCGACGGAGCATGGTGGCAGCTTCTGCCGGCTGTAAGTGATACAACTGTGGTACCTCAACAGCAAGTGAACCCTCGTACTGGCAGTGTTTATAAAGGTTCCTCTCCCTCCCCACACAAACACCATTAAAAACTTTAAGAATTATTTAACAGTAGATTATGTGCTATTAAACAGCTATGTAGCAGTAAATTGCATTATTCAGAAATCCCATGGACAGCCTGAGAAAGGGATGTCCTCGGGAGCAAGCAGCCAGCAGAGCTCCCTGCAGATGAGGCAGCAGCATCGCCTCCGGGACCCAGCGTGGGGACCGCTGAGGAGCTGGCGGGTGAACAGAGCCACACAGGCGTATCAGGCTGAGGACAGCATATATATACTGATCCCTCTTCCAGTTCAGCTGTGCACAATGCCTTGAAGGCACTCTTCTCAAGCACATTGTAAGGGATGAAGAAAAATACAGTGCTGCAGCCTGTCTTGAAGATTTATTCACAGCTCTGTATGCGCAGTTGTGCACATCTGGTGCACAGTGCGTGGGCTTTTCTTTTCCTCCTGGCATGCTGCAGTAGGAGACACGTTGCTGGATAAATGTAAGTATTACCTTTATTAGTCCTTGTTGCCTGAGCAAACTGAAAATATTACAGACTTAGAACACATTCATTGTCTCCAAACACTCCCATCAGTTTCCGTGGTACCCCAAAGATATTTATTTTTAAGTGCACATACCATCCTAAGCCTGAACCGTTAAACTGAAAATAAGAATAGCATGCCTTTTTAACAAGGTAAAACACTCTTCCAGTGTTTTATCAACACTACCAGCTCAAAACAGCTCAACCTTCTGTTTTTCTGTACTAAAACAAATTGTGTACAATTAAAGTGAAAGCTCTGGCAAAGAACTGTGTTTTAGAGCAAAACACCCAAACTGCCATACAGCCAACTAATGTCGGGTATGACCCAAACCATAAAGAAGCGGTCCACTACAGAAGGCAAGCAAGGAAATGGCTTCCTTCAGATGTTGCACAGGGAAGACGTGCCAGGTGTCTGATATCTGCTTGAAGCTTCCAGAGAAATTGTGCGTATCATCTCGTGACATTAGCACATGCTACCATGGTATCAAACCTTTTGTTTGCAAGAGCTGCTATCTCAGAGCAGATTGTCAGTGACAACGATCATTTGCCTATTTTAGCAGAGTAACTGCAATTACTGGCATCAGCAGGTATCAGCCTATATCCGACAAAGGTGTTTGGCTTCCGAACACTAATTTAGTTCATGTCACTGAGACTAGGAAACACATTTTTGTTTCCTGCAGCTTCTGGTGTGTATCAGATTCCGGCTTCAGCCAGGTATTTTAGGCATTCTTGGAGCTGTGTAGAACTGCACATTTAATCACAGCCTCCTGCCATGACTTTAGTGAATGATTTGTCCATACATTAAAGAGAGGATTATAGCTTATTGAATCAGAAGAGGACCCTCAGCAAAAGAAACTGGCCAGCTACTTACACACTGAAATGCTCCAAGCGGTAATACTGGCCAAGTACCATCTGGTTTAGGTTTTTGGATTAAACATTAGTTTTCAGCTGGATTTCCAAACATCAGACCTTTGAGGGTTCATTTATAAACCACAAGTAAAACAAGCTGACAGTAGATAAGTGCTGTCCTGGGTGAGCGTGTGCGGCAGCAGACTTCCATTGGCACCACAGTCTGCTCCCTCCTCTAGGACAACTGACTTAAGTGTTGACACAGACGTTTAAAGATCACCCAGGCTAGAAAAGGCATATTGTTTAGCCATATCTTATTTTAGCCAATCTGTTACAGATCCTCTCTTATTACCATCTACTACTTCTTTTCTTCACTCTAGCTATTGCTTAGTTCTTTCACCATCAATACTAATGCCCGAGTTAAGAATCCTGTCACGTTTACAGACACAATTTTTTATGTGAAAGTAAGGGAAGAAGGAACCCCCCACTCACCTGAGGAGGCTCCAGCCTTTACTGTTCAGAGAGTCAAGAGCCACCATCTGGAAAGAAAAAAAACCAAACATCCAGGGGAAGCGCAGTACCGAGCTCAAGAGAGTTTTGCTGTGTCCTGAATGAATATGTGTCAGTCTAAATCAATGGCCTCAGTCATGCCAACGTCCTGCATGTATTTAACATGATGAACTTCGAGTAATCCCGTTATAGTACATAATGTTAAGCCTCTATTTAACATTTTTCTGATCACTTGCACATATAAATAAATTATTAGAGGCTGCACTAATTAGCTCTGCTGAGGATTCTAATCTAAGAAATACTGCAAACACTAGAAGTAAAGCAGCAAGTATTTTGAGGTAGGTAAGCATATTTTCAGGGTGATATAGGTAGGGATTCATGATGAGAAAAGTGCAGCAGCGCAATCCATAAGGAGCATAGATGATGGGTCAGATGCATGCAGGAACTGGAAAAGAGGTGAGACAGGAGGTGAGAGATAAGATCTAAGCACAAAACATTGGGGGGGGGGGGGGGGGAG
>NW_009595067.1:119272-130065 GCF_000690535.1 Cariama cristata
TTACCAAGCACCACATGCATGTGGTGGATGCAGTAGTAAACTTCAAGGAGATAGATAGATATATATATAAAAAATTCTTCTCCAATATATATTGGAGTCTTTTAGTTTAAAAAATAAAGCCAAAGACTATTGTTTTTATCTGCATTTTATGGATGAGGAAACAGAGGCACAGCAGAGTGCTCTGGAACATTTGAACTGGCCAACAGGGAAAGTGCGCAACCCCTACACCGTACGTCTGAGATGGGCCTGCTCTCGTTTGAATGCAAGCTCTGTAGAATTTTGTGGTGATGAACGAGGGAAGAGGTCTAGGAGGCTAAGCACTAGCATTCTCCAGTAGGAGAAAATCACGGGGAGGGAAAAGAAGCTTCCTCAGGAATGTATAAAAGAAATCCAATAGACTGCAACAAAGGAAAAACTAGGTTTAACATCCTGGAAAAAGTAGCTTAACAAACGCCTCTGATGTTTTCCATTAAAAGAGATAGTAAACAAGACATGACACCTTCTGTGAGGAATAATGGTTTTGGCAAAGCAGTGCATAATGCAGACATAGTATGTAATAGTTATTTCGTATGTTTAATGGCTATGAGTCCGTCACTCCTAAGCAGGCCTCCAGCTCTAATTCCTGTGTAACCTGGAGGAAGGCCTCAATCTGTTTTCTTCCTTCTGTGCTTGCACTTATTTTCCATAACCTATTGAATCTTGTAAAAAGCATTTTATTAAAATGACATAATAAGTTATTTCATGCTTAAGACCTGATGGTCAGGAATGGGTTTCATGATTACGAGGACTGTACAACACCGTACCCTCCCGAGGGATGACTCTTTCACACCTCGTCTGTCACACGTCGCCATTTCCATCGTGGGACTCAGAACCAAAGACCACGCAGGCAACATCATCAAAGTCATCCAGGGAAGGAAAGATAGAAGTCAGTCAGGGGTCAACTATGTACAACTCAATTGTTTAAATGACCTTACAGAAAGTCAAATGCCATAAAGGCTATCTGTTCTGCTTCCAAAAGCTCGGATAATGTCCTCTGAGGGAGCTAATACTGCTTCCATACTCAGATACTGGCATGCTGGGCTCGGATACTGTGTGACAGACTTTAGCTGGGACTCACTCACCCAGTGCTGGAACCAGTGCAGCCCTGGCCCAGCCTGTGGTTTCACCTTCTCAAATGCTGCAAGTTGTGCATGATAAGCTATGTATAGTTCAGTGAGCGTTATTTTTTCGGTTATTTCCTTGCATCTCTCCTTTGTTACTCAGCAGCCAACAGTGTTGCATAGGCTAAACCTTATGGTATACTATAGCTTATCCTAAAAAGTTCATGATTACTTTTTTTTTAAATAAAAAAATAGCATGATATATGTTCTGTCAAAGCAAAGACCTACAATGTTTTAAAAAAATTAGAACTTTAGTGATGCCTTCAGTTCACATGCTTCCAGCAGGGATAAATGACTGATTATATTTTTGCCACACATAGAGTAACATTAGTCACTTGTAATTGGAAAATGTGAGTTGATGCTTAGGGGTTGCACAATATGGAAACCATGGGGCTTGTGCGGTACAGCCTTGGTAGCGCATTTGGCCCCACTGCAGGAACACCTTTTATTCTAATTACCATTCAGCACTCCAAGGCAAAAAACAGAGATCATTTTCAAATGACCATATAAATTTTCCACTAAAGCTCATTTATAATTAGTATATAACAGGAGTAATTTTTTTCTGCTATGTTCTCTCTGATTTGCCTTATGAAGGGAAGCATTTTTCCATGTAAATTAACCTAACCTTCCCAGAAATACCCCCCCATTGACACTGTGCCATAGACTTTCCTTCTCAAATTAAGTTTGGAAAATTTAAAATCAAAAATGTTTAAACAGGTATAGAACAAATCAAGCAAGCAAAAGGCAGCTAAAATATGGAACTAACTCCTCAACTGCCTTTCTCGCTCACGTTTTCCTGACTCATCCTCTGGTTTTCATCCTTTGTAGACTCATTCCTCAAGCGTAATTTTAAGGTCTTGTTTTTACTTCCAAAAGAGGAGAACTAGGAGTAAATGTGCCTTGGAAAAGACGCAGCACCACCAAACACAGTGCAAACTGTTCCTTTCTAACAATAAAATATTGACTGGCTTTAAACTATTCTGGTTCAGGCAGTATAACATTTGCTTACTAACTATGCCTGAATTGAGTTATTTCTTGAAGCAATTGAAACCTCAAAAGAGCAGAGATTCCAGGCTGGTTTCCTTCTGCAGCCTGTTCGTTGTCATATAAATTCCTCTCGCAGCTTGAGGGACGATCTGCATGTCTATTTTGCTCTCCTCTCATAACCTAACCACCTTAATAAAGATTTCAAACATTCGTATACTTCAGATACTCATACACCCCAGCTCTTCAAGGACACAAAAGCTGTGCAATACAGTAGAGAATTCTTAGCAGGTCTAGACATGTGCATTTATAATCTCTTCCAAAAATGAATCATTTCATAATCCCAATATTAGTAATACAGTAAATACCAAGACTGTTTCTGAGTAGCTCAATCTGCACATGATGATAGCCTGGAAAACCACTGTCCAAGTCCATTAAATGGAAATACCAGAATTACTCCCTTATCCCCATCAATAACTATTTTCTTGTTTCTGTAGTAATTTAATAAAATATGGGGTATGTGCATGATGTACAGTTTACAAGAAATAAAATGAAAATGATGATGTGTATCAAAATTACAGCCCTTCAAGGGCTTTCAGTTTTGGTAACTGTATCTGGAAATGGCCTCTGAGAAGGTCAGATTGAGTCTTCCCTATAGTACAAAACAGAACTGTCAGTTTAAAAAATCAGTAGAGATTTTGTATTCTTATTGTGTACATAGGGTGGAGCTGTTACTGTGATCTTATAGACCTAATAGAAATCATCTCATATGAGACTCATGTACGATTAATTAGTCTCTCTACCATAGTCTTTGTTGCTTGGTTTCCAAAGTACAGCATTCGGTACGGAACGGATGACTAGCTGCAGATATTGTAAATGTGTGCTGGGGGAATACTTGAACATTTGTTCAAATTTGTCTTAAGATTTTATGCCACTACCCATTTCCATACTGTCTGAGCACAAAGTTCTCAAAAGAGAATTTTCATTTTATTGTGTTTGCAATTCTTCTCAAGTTCATTTCCCATAAGGATGAGGCACTCTAATTTCATTAATGCAAAAACTTGCAAAAAGGCAGTGTTTAGCTTAAGCTAGCTAAAAACTGTCAACTGCCAACTTTTAATTTTATACTGGTTATGAATTTTGCAGACAGCATGGTGCTGGGTATTTGTATGATTCATGCTGTTGTGTCATGTTTCCCAAACAGCCAACACAGTAAAACCTGAATATTAGTCTAATTCATATTTATTGTATATGCTCTTTAAAAGTGATATATTTGTAAGTTAGGTTATTAGGAACTAATCAACAGAACCATTCACATAGCTGGCAAACCAGGAATTATATAACAAACCACCAGTGACACTTTGTGTAGTTTTTGAGTCCTGGCTGGATAATTCTTACCATAACCAGCACACCCCAAAATTGCATATCACCTCTGGTTTACAGTTAATTTAATAATGTTTAATCTCAAGTTATTAAGCAGGAAAAAAAATAATATTACTTAAGAGATCAGTTACAAGGCACAAGTAACAGTTTCCAGATATGAAACAATAAAATAAATGCCTATATTGAACCATTCAGGAAAAATCAAAAGCTTTTGAAAATGTGTAGAAGTAATTTCAAATTAGAATTTTGAAAGCAGATGAAACGGGTTTCAGTTGCCTCAGCACACAAACCCAGTGCCATTCCAGATGCCCCTAGGTGTCTGAGACATCCATGTGTCAGATGCCAGTTTCTCAAACTGTTAGTGAGAAAGAATCAATCTTTACAATAATTAAAATGCTCTTGCCAAATTCTCAATACAAGGTTAGATTTTAATATAGTAAAAAATAGGCTAGCTCTTCTTTTCTTGCCACAGTCAAAACTGCACCACTATGAGGACAGTGTTTTCTCTGTTCTCTTTACCTCTATTAACTGTTCGTCTTTACCTGAAATAGAATCATACCTGAATTGCTCAGACTACAAGTTGAGAAGATATAATGTCACATTTTTAGAAGCCAGTCTTGAAAATTTGTATGCACATGAAATGGCTGAAGGACGTTTTTCTTAACGCTTCAATGTATGCAGACATCTGAAATTATTCTTCACAAGATCCTTTCAGGTTGTTATATTAGATCATGTCTTTTCTTTATGCAAAATTAGTCACCACATCTGAAGTGCATTTTCCAATAATTTGAAAGTTGACAGAGTATTATACTGTACTGAGTACAAAGGACTGACTACAGTACACGTGAGACCATAAGAAACTGCTGACCTAAGCAATAACACTGTATGATGCAAAGATCAACGTGGTAAATATGTCTTTCCACTGGGGGGGGAGGGGCGGTTCCTGGGGATCTTTCAGAAATCTGGAACTGTTTAAAGCATTAAACAATAGAGCTCAGGAGGGGAATTACTACAGGAAGCCACGATCTACAAAATGTATTAACAAGCAAGATGCCAAAGACTAGGGTCCCAGGGTCTGTGTGATTAAATGTTGCAGAGTAGTACATAATGTGAACAATATGAATGTGAGGCATACCTAGGCGTGTGTAGGGGAATCTTTTCCAACCAATCCGAAAAAACAAGTCAATTATTAATTTATTTACACTTATTGGTTTAGTATGTCCATTAGACCAAGACAGACCTAAGACCTGGATTGGAGCTCGCCTCCCCAAAAACTCAGTGCATGGACAGCTTCAGGCTGCTCACATTCGTTCTTGTCTAATTGACGAGAAATATTGCAATGTTAATTTATAAAGGAAAAAAAAAAAAATGCTATCCCTCATTTACAGAGTTACCACCAGTAAAGCGCTCCATCGCATTGACTAACGATCACAGTAATTACATTGCTACAGTACACAAAAATGGCCTTCCTGAAGATGGTGAGTTGTATTCCCACTCCCTGGATCTTTCTCAGTAGTAAGCACCTTGCCAGCATCCTGCTGTCCCAAAGTGAGTTATATATAGCTGCAGAAGTGACCTCATAAGAAAAGGGGTTGGAGGGAAAGCAAGTCTCACAGAGGTTCTAAGCTTGGATGCCCCGAGGAAGGGATGGATGTTACTCCGTTTTGCATCCTTCTGCTGCCCTCTCCCCAAACGATAGAGGACTACAAGCGAGCAAATGGTCTGCTGCCACGGATTTTGGCCATCGGTCACGGAGGGGTTTCCTGCCTCTGAAGTAACGTACAGGGCATCCTCTTCTACAGCTTCCCTCGGACCTACCCTCTGGTCAAATGATAGATCTCTTTTTTCAGTCAACTCATACTGTTGGCCTTTATACCCTCCTGTGGAAAATGGTGAAGTATTTTCAACAAACTTGCACAACAGCTACAAAAGACAGTCAGGAAAACAGAAAACTATAATTTGGTTTTGTGAGGATTTGGAAGCACTTTTGTGATCTTGCTGCCCTGATTTAAACTCATTGCTACAAAGCCAGGATCCTGCCAGTTATAAAGGGCTTTGATTTTATTTTTTCATGCACTTATCACGACCTCATTTTGTAAAGAGCCAAGTGGATTTCTTCATTCATAACCCATCTTGTTGCAGAGGATGGCAGCAGGGGCTGGTTTTAGGGTGGAGGGGTTAGTTTTAGTACATTTGATTAGTTTAATGGGACATAATGTTCCTTTCTATCTTTTCCTACTTTATTTTAATTCATTCGACAAAAAAAAAATTGATGGTAATCTGTCAAGGGCTGCAATTATGTTTTAAATCAGGATGAAAAAGTCTGTGTGTGTGTGTGTGTGTGTTTATGAGCAGGGGGAATAATTTACATAATAACTGATCGTAATAACAACTCACAGATACAGTCTTCATACCCTGTACTCTGTCCCTTGGTTGTAATTTTTAGAGGGCTGCTTCTTTCTGTGCAGTAAACTAAAAATGTAGAAATTTTAATTCTGCAGTTTTTAGTCAACTATCAGACAGCAAATGCTGATACCACTTTGTCCTTAAAAATTTATACTGCTATCATCAGCTGCTATCTGGCAAGGCCTCCCAAACTGAGAGTAACTGAAAACCTCCAGAGCAAACCCATGCTTACAGCTAGTGGTGGTCTTCTAGGGTGATGTTGTCTTCATCACTTGGAATCACTGGTCTGCTGTGGATTCTGCGAACAAAACATACAAATTAGGAGTACCTTTTTTCTAATTATTAATAAATTTATTCAAATATTAAAATTTTAGGGAGGTATAAATAACTTTTTTTTAATATTCAAAAATTTAAATGTTTCAGAATGAAATGTTTTATTTCAGTAAGACCAAAAATATTTGATTTGTGAACATTTGGCCTCAGAGGATGCCGAATATAATGCTTATAAATCCCATTTGATCTGGAACGACTGTTGTCTTTAAGGAATATGCAACTAAAAGTTATGACATTAATGCCATGGTAGAAGAGTTTCTTTTTCAGCTGGGCAGACAGTTTACCACCGTAAGACAAATTGGACTCGAGACTCCAGCCAGGCGTTCTGACAGGTAGTGTTATTTCATAGGACTTACCACAGTTCTGCTGAAAAGGCTGCTCAATATTCTGAGTAGCCAACCCTGACTTCTTTCAGCTCAAAAATTCACCACTTCAGTTTATGTTAAAATAATTTTTGCAACAGTAATCAGCAGCCGCACAATAAATTAGTTTTGTCATTAAATAGTCACATCCTAGAGAGGCTGTGGGCACACAGCTGGCTTGTTATAGCTGAAATGTAACTATTACAGAGAAACCATACCTCTTGTCTTTGAGTATAAATTAAAACTAAAATAGTAACAATTTTTTTCACATTTATTTTGTAAAATTTCATATATGTGCAAAGCTGCACACTCATACTCACTAAACAGGGAAGATAGCAGTCTATATCACTGTATAAACACATCGTGCCAATACACAAGAGCAGGTTAACCTATATCATCAAAACGGTCTGGGGTTTGGTTTTCTCTCTTTGGTGAGGAGAAATGCTGATGCCAGCAATAATCTTTCAAACAATCAGAGTGTGCCTTTTGTATCGGCATTAAATACCTAACAGAGCACAATATATCACACCCTGAGTTTTGCCCAGAAATGAGAGACATACCTGCTGGCACCTGTACCCGGCTAGCCAGGCTGGGGAGCGAGCAGTGGCTATGCCCTGGAAGCTGGGCTGCCTCCTGCAAGCGACGTGGTAACTCCAGGGGAGGCAGGCACCTCTCTCTAAACCCTCCTCTGTCTTGCCAAAAACTTCCCCCCGTCTCTTCCCCCTGCAGTAGTTCTCCACTCGCAAGGGTCTCCCCAGCCATGAGGAAGGAAGACACGGCCAGGCCTCCAACAAGAGCAGAGGGCTCCGGTAACGGGGTGCTTGTCAGGCTAGAAAAGCCTGCTGCTGCTTCCTCAGACGCCAGCTCAGTGAGCAGTCTTTTCCCCTGAGATCTGTACCCGGCACAGCCGCGTACTTTGCTGTCTGGACCTCCTGGCTGTCCTGAGGAGCCCAATTTATCGCTGCCTTTGAACAGAGCCCCGTGTGGACCACCAGCTGTGGGTGAGGACGAGGAGGAGGTGACTATCGTTAGCTTCCTAGCCATTCTAATTTCCTAGCCTTAACTGAAGATTTACCCACCAGAATATGCCCTGAAAGTGAACCTCAGAAATTCACATTCAAGAGACAAATACGCAAGAGGAGAGTCCTGGTTAATACTCCGAGTGGTAACACTGATCCACAGGATTTATGTAGCTCTGCTGTAGGTTGTGTTCAGGCTGCTGAACTCTGTCTTTTCCAATATAGAACTACACAGTGTTGTTAGTAATATGCCTGTTCTGAAATTGCAATAAGGCCACTGAAGGGAATTTGATTTATCAAGAAATAATCATCTCCTGGAGGGAAATAAAGGCACCTGGCTGCCTTCTGCAGTCAAAATTTAATATTAGCATTAATAACAATCCTCTCCCCCCACCTTACATAATGCTTGCTTAATAATTTAATTCTCCAGATAATCTTCACATAGAGTTTATGTTTTTACCTCTAACTGGATGCCTAATAAAGCTCATGTCACTGTTTATTGTAAACACCCAGAAGCAGCCCTCTCTTCGCACTACAAAGTCCCCGCAGGGGCACAGTGCCATGCTGTGGAATTTGCTTAATTGTAGAAACATCTATCTCACACCAAAATGACTTTGATCAAGAAGCACTGCCTAGCTACTCATTTAGGTTGCGTTCAGCAAGATATTTAGACTCATGCCCAATGTTACCCTTTGAAAAGTCCCACAGAGCCTCCCCTAAGTGATTAATGAAGATTAATTCAGTGCTGCAAAGATACACTCAGAGCTCTTAAGTGCTGAATTAGGACTTTGTTTTCCTAAGGTTATGCCTTTTTGGTGTGTAACTGTACATGGTGGTGTTGGGTGGGGGTGCTACTCTGGCTGGGCATGGGTGAAATGAGGACCTGCAGGTGTTCCGTATGCCATGGCTATAGATCTTAATGCTTTGCCATTAAAAATGAACAAATTTCTTAGCAACGGCATTTAGATCCTGATCCTCCTCTCTGGTACTCCCTTTTCTGACAGTGTGTCAAAATCTAACCCTTCAAGAGAAACAAATGCCTGAACTGAAAATAGTGCAGGACTGATGAACAAAGCAACTGTATTCCAAAATTTCTCAAATCGACATAAAAATTACTTACAAACTGATCATTTTGCCAGTAACATTTCTGCAATGGTATGTTTTTTACAGTGTAAATTGCTTGTTTACTTCCTCTGCTACACTAGGACTTCAGTTTTTCTTCTTTTGTGAAGAGTCCTGGCCGTTATCTCCAACCAAAAGAGTGCATTTGGACAATATCAATTTGTATGCCAATAATATTGCTTTCAATTACACCTATGCTAACACACGAGACCAGGTTATAGCCAATTCCCATTTCTTCTCTTTTAAGACACTAGAAGAGTAATAGTTCTAAAGATTATGGAATCTCTTCTCATTTCCTCTTCACAGCATTGCCAAAGTCTTTATTACCTATCTGCTTCAGCTCATATTAAAAACTATTCAAAAACCTCAGAGACTCCTTGCACACACTCATGAAATTTGTACCCACCAAAAAATGTGTTTGCTTTAGGCATAACATATGCTTCCTGTTTATTAGTGCAAGCTTTTAGTAGTTTTGCTTCGCCTTGAATGATGCCAACATGTTAAGAATACACCTTCCTTTCTTTTTTTGCAGTCCAACGCACCAGCAACCCCACTGGTGGGGTTTCTCTCTTTGGTTGTAGCATGCATAGCCCAGAAAATACCTTGGATACTTTCATGGATAAGCTATGGGAAGCTGTCCAAACTTCACTCTGGGTACAAATATCTCAGCACTGTCCTGGGAATGTATGGCAATGCTATGTCTGTTCTCCTATCGTCAGAATAATCCATTTCAGAAGATGAAGAACTACTGAAAGGATTTGTTTAAACAGGAACTTGAATCATAATTCAGTGTGAATGTGAGAAGTAAAGCTGGAAACAGTTGTGGAGCTAGAATTAACTTTGGTAGCAAGGTTTCTACCAGTGTAATAGTAGAGGTTTTACTGCCAGAAAATTCACCTGTAGAAGTCTGGAAAACATCCATATAGAATAAAATTCTCCCAGGAAGGCAAGGCTGTGCTCGATGTGTTGACTTTGTACAAACTTTGGACAGCTTTCACCATCTGAGTCTATAAATGAATCTAGTAAGAACTCAAATTGTCCTTTTTCAGGATAATATTCCTCAGTTTCTATGGCACCAGTCTTTTGGGTGAACTCCTTTGACTCCCTCTCACGCACCTGGCTTCACTCCCATGGCAAAATCATGCCCATTAGCCATACTACAGATTTAAAATATAAGTCTACTTTCATCATAAAAAGATTTTTTATATATATATCATTAAGGATTTCTCTCCTTTTGATATTCACCAAGTTGCTGAACACAAACCGAGTACCTGTGTCTACAGTAATAAGACACAAGAAACAACCGGAGTGAGAGATGCGATGCTGAGGTCCCAACATCCACACCACACCACATCCGACTCGCTGTAATCAGTTCCCACAGGCTGAATGTGCACTAGTGGCAGGAGCACACGAGGTGCAATCCACTTGGTCTGTTTTATCTGAAAGGAAACCATTTCTCTGAGCCTGCTCTTAAATGTGTGAACAAAACCACACTAAATGGACTTGATCAGAATTGTTTCAAAAGCACAGTGGAGATCCAAATTAAAACAGTGGTGTAGATGCAGCCTTGCAATCCAGAGGTGGTTGGTTGTTGGGAGCTGGGCAGGATTTAGGTGCTGCCCCTCTTGGTTTCTAGCCAGCGGTCAGTCGTACACACTCCAGGTGGGCTCCACTTACCCCGTTTGTCTGCCCTCCACTCCGCACACTCTCCACACTGAAACTAGTGAAAAGCTGGTTTCATTGCAAAAGGACTTCACCGTTAGACTCAGGGACAAATGCATATTGGTACCAACCTAGCACTTTATCACAAGGGATGTGATGCATAGAAACTAGCACAGAAACTAGTGGAAAGCACAAAGTTAGGAACAGACAGAGAAAATGAAAATGTGTAACATTTGCATAGACAGATTCCCTTGCAGAAAGGGAAATCATAAACTTCTCTCCTTCTTGTGATAAAACTGGCTAAAAATTTAGGATTCATTTTTTCCAAGCAAAAATAGTCTTACTGAAAATATATTTCAGCA